>NW_020439081.1:1101236-1107658 GCF_000699045.2 Agrilus planipennis
GGAAGGAAAGAATGGTAATTAAACTTACTTTGCTGAGATTGGTGTCCGCACATCTTGTCCTAAAGACAATAATTTCGCCAAAACCGAAAACCCTCCAACAGCTTGAAATACCACGATGTCATTGTTCTCTCCTTTCGTCAGAATTCTATTTAGTTCATTTAAAATTCTATCCAATTGACTAGAAGTGGATGGGGACCATCCCTGATTCGCCTGATTTGTTATACTACCAATTGTGTTCACGTTTCTATTTAACGTACGTTTATTAGAACATTCTATCACAGGTGGTTTGTAAGACGTTTCGAATTCGGCCCCTTTTACACTCATGCGCTGTCGAATCTTTTTACATCGTTTTCGATAAGCTTTGCCACGTTCTTTGGCTGCAGTGTCTTTAGGATCTATTTTATCGGCCGGAGCATCTACGATTTGTTTTAGATTGAATTGTTCAACATCATTTGGTGTCATTTGGGGCTTTTCTACGTTCGCTTGCTTTACAGCTTCTTGGTGCATACGACCCCGGAGATGGCTCATTAAATATACCTCGGATTTTATCTAAAATAAAATTCTGTTGTAGGCTTTTTAAGGGGACGCGTAATTTATACTCTTACCAAAACGTTACAGACAGTGCAGAACTTTTTCGTTGGATATAATGTGTTATTTGGTGCTTGGCTATCATCACTGTGACATCTGTGGATTGACAATTCTAGTGCTTTCTGCCTTATTTGCTCCATGTTTTCTTCGTGTCTTCTGGCTGATTCTTCTTGTTTTTGCTCTATACGTTTTTGAAGTTCTTTTGTAGAGGCGATCTGTTGAGCCTGAAGAGCTTGAAGTCGTTCCTATAATAATTTTTTGCATTTTATTAATTATTCTTTTTCACTTATAGGTGGGACATAAGTAACGGAGTTGCACAAATAATTAGTTTGTACCTCTCGATCTCTGGCTTTTTCCCTTGCAAGTTCTTGTCGTTCTTTTTCTCGTTGCTGCTGCTGTTGCAACTGCCTTTCATCTCTCTGTCTCCTTTCATCTTGCAGACGATCCAACCTTTCCAACCGTTCTTTTTCCAAGGCCCTACGCCTTTCTTCAACAGCAGCCTCTTTGGCAGCCTTTTCTTCTTGCCTCTTTTTGCGATCCTCGTGAATACCTTGAATTCTACCCCTCTGTTCTCGACAATGTTGCAAAAAATCGTGTCTAAAAAATAGAAGAAAATAAATAAATAATAATGAATAAGTTAGGAAACAAATAATCTTACCTTTTATTTTGAGCTTCTAATTCGTTAATAAAAGCGATTTCTTTAAGTTTTTCTTCCTCGTCATGTGCCTTTCTTATTATTCCTCTAATATGTTTTTTTCTGTTTTGAGCAGCCCTCTGCATTCTAAACCAAAAAAATGTTATAAAATCAGGCAAATTTTTCCTTAGCGTAAATAGGTTGATAGTTACCTTATTTCCATTCTTTTTCGCTTTTCTTCAATCAACTGTAGTTTAGCAGCTTTAACGTCCTCAACCCTTGCTAATAGTGTTTGCAACTTAAACGCCCTCTCTTGTTGTAAAACTTGTCTTCGTTGTTGAGCCCTTGCATGCTTTACTTGATATTTTCTCAGAGTTTCTTGCAGAGTTACGCGCCTTGCTGGATTTGAAAGTTTTTGATGCAATTCCAAAGCCCTACCAGGATGTCTTGCTACTAAAGCTTCGAGAGCTGCCAAAGTGTCTACTCTTTCTCCCCAAGACATTCCTATAAAATAATTAAAAATAATAAACTTATTCCATTATGTTCTTAAATATGGAATTTAAAAGTTTATGTGTAATAGAAGAATATTACCTTCTAACATAGGCTCATATCTTGCTTCCAATGATAATTTATCGTCTTCAATAGTATTTTGTCCGTCACTCTCCTCGTTATCTCCAGGAAGTTCGCCGTCAGTTTCTGTTCCGTCTGTTTCTGTATCTACTTCTATCTCAAGTCCCTGTAGATGAGCAATTTCTTGTGTCAGTCTTTCCTCTTCTTCTAAAAGCTGTTGCGCTTTTTTTGTATCTTCTTCTTCACTTACAAAATCGTCTGCATTTTCTGGTAAATCATGAGTTTCTTTTACTCTTTCATCGTCAGTTTCTGAATCAACTTCTAAAATTTTCTCCTCTTTGGTCACAACAGGTTTTGAGATTCCCCTATCAGTTTGTTTGATTGAGACAGAAGCGGGTCTATCACAAAATAAATTATTTTCGGGTCTGTTGACACTCATTCTACTTAGAGTGGTATAAGATCTTCTTGTAAGAAACTTTGGTTTTGATGTTAACGCTTTTTCAACTGTAAGCTTTGCGTCAGAACTTCCAGAACTCCTCGACTCTGAACTTTTGGAGCTTAGTTCAATGGTTTTTAATGATTTTAGCATGTTAAAACTGTCCTTCAAGGACTTGTTGATAGGTTTTGGAGAGGCTTTTTTCTCATTATTTTCTGGTAGTAGTGCTAAGGCGGGTAAACTTGCTGTAGCACTGATTTGATGAAAACGTGTGGCCCAGTAAGTTACAGTCTCTGATTTTTTTGGTTTTCCTGTTGGATTTTTAAATCTCGATCGACATCTCACAGTCAACCAGCCATCTGAATGCAAACTATTCATTTTATCCTGTTGTTGTTCACTACTGATTGTTTCTGAAGAACTAACAAAGTCTTCCACATTTTCAGTAGACATGTTTTTATTTACTATAGTTTCTGCAGAAGAGCTTAGCTCATTAGACAAAGATTTGCGCAATCTAGCCTTTTTACCTTCTGTTGGTTGGTATTTTAATTGACTCTTATCTAATGGTTTTATTTCTGGTTTTGTTGTTCCTTTTAAAGTGATTCTTGATGGGTGAACCAGGTGACGGGGAGGAGCAGAATTTATCGGTTTAAAGTCACCAACTGTTTTACTACGGGATAAATTAGAGCTTCTGGATATTGCTGGTCGTTTATTCGAAGTTAGAGTAGTAGAGGGAACTGCTGAAACTGTACGAGAGGTAGCAGACCTGATTGCATTTGAGCTTGAAGTGGTTAAAACTTTTTGCGTTGTGGTATTTGTAGTGGTTGGTCTGCTGTTTGGTCTATTAACAGTAGCTACTTTTGATGCTACTGTTTTTGTTACTGCAGAAGAATATGCAGGTCTTGTAAAAAGTGATGGTTTTGCCAGGCGGGGAGCTTCTGCTTTTGCAGTTAAGGGTGTTGGTTTTCCCACAGGAGGAACAGAAGATTGAATTTTCTTTTCCAAATCATCAGTTTGGCAATCCTGATTGACTTTTACAGCCGACTTTTTAGGTAACTTTACAAAATCTTCAGTTGTTGTGCTTTTATCTACTGTTACAACACCAAATTTCCTATAGACATCATACGTTCTTTGATCTTCACTTGGAGAATCAATGTTTTTAGTGTCAGAATTATTGTCTCTAACAGGTGTTTCAGTAATTTCTGGAATGATACTGGCTTTAGAAATTTCTTTATTAGATTGAAGAACAGTTGTATGATTTAAATCATCTTTTGCATTGGCATTTTCAACAGTTTTCTCTATCACAATAGAGGGTAATGCTTCATTCTTCTCTAGGCTTCCTATAATTCTTGGACTTTGAGGTGAAATTTTAGGAGAACATTTTTCATCAGTAACTGAAATATTTGTTAATTCATTACCCTCCAAACTTTTATCTGAATAAACATCCATCTCTTCTATATTCATCTGAATTTCATCATTTTGCTGTGTTTTATTTATTTTAATAGTTTCTGATATTTGGGAGATACAATTTTCAGTAGCATACTTCTGCAAGGTTTCTTCAATTTTCTGTACCATTTCATCTTTTGTTTCACTTACTAAGTTTGCTTTTCTTTCATCAATATCTGGAGGTTTGTCATTTAGGATTGCATTTTCAGGAATGGGTAGTGGGCTGGTGGGAAGAGATCCTGTTTTCTTAGTTCCCAAAGGTTTTGGACTTGCTTTTCCTGATACACTTGGGCTACTTCTACCAGAACTAACACTAGGACTTGACTTTCCTGAGCGACTAGTTTTTGTTAGATTGGTCTTTGAGACATCCCAGGCTAGTGATGTAGGTCTCTGGGGTACAGGTGTATTTTCATATTCCCACTTCAACCTAAACCACTCTGCCAAGGCTTGAAAGTCTCTCAAGTAGTTTTCAAGAACTAATAGTACTTCCTGACATTCAGGGAGACTTTCATGAGTTTCAACAGTATTGTATATTTCAGCAATCTGAAAAATTAATGTACAAATAAAATTATTATTTCTTTAGTAATCAACTTTTAATATTAATAAACAATAAGCAATGCTATCCCTGGCTCATATAAGGACAATATTCATAACAAGAAGAATATTCCATTTACCTATAGTTACCTGTCATTAACCTTTAGGATTAGGTCAGCATTTATGAACTGGTTGAAAGTGGTTATAACTGCTTTTAAGAGTGAGTTCAACTGATTCATTTAAAAAATGATTATATCAATGCTTTAAAAATGTAACACTTACTGATCTTTTTAAATTTCCAAATAATAATGCCCAATATCTAGCTCTCAAATCTGATTTTTTATCTCTACCAGTGGAAGCAGATCGAACTCTGGCTCCTGTATGATTTCTTAAATTTCCAAAAGATCTCCCTTTATCGCTTCTACGATGTTCTATAAATTTCGGGGGGCAAGGGGGTTTACGAGCTATTTTTCCTAGAATAAAGAAACTATGTTAGGGTAACTTTAATATATGAAATATTACTTACCAGTATCAAATGTGTTATCAGCAGAAATATTAAATGTAAGAAGATTTCTTGCATCTCTTCCTTGCTGTTGCACTAAAAGTCTAAATTGTTCCATTGTTATTTTCCTTAGAATTCAAATTCCGTCACAAATGCAAATGTTTTGACTGTTTTGACAATTCTCAATGATTGTCCATATGATTGTCAAAGCCAAACAGTTGTCAATATTGCTTCAAATTCAAAGAATAGGATATCTTGGAGATTTATATTTAAATATATACAAGGCTGTTTGTAAGGTGGCCTAACAATATAGGCGTTTTTGGAAAATTATACTTTGTACCATCATGGTACACGTATTATAAATATTTATACCCTGTTACGATCATGATAAATTGCTGCAAAAAGGGAGCAGTTCTTATCAATTAAGAAGTTCAAGTAATTAATACATACGTGAAATAAATTTTATATACATTTATTATTTTCAGGTAGTCATAATGAAAATATTTACTATAAAAGAAATATGAAAAAATTTTTAGTAGAAACAAACACCAAATAATTGAAAAACTCGCTGATTATGTTCAAAAGTTAACTATTCCTTCCATCTGGCCTAACGCGCCTTAGCTACATGTGGATCCAAATCAGTAGTTCTATTTAAAATTAGTATAAAACGCAGCTTTTAAACTAATTTACTGTTTTGAATGCTTTATTAACAGTTTTAATACATATATTATCAATACAACAGCATAATTTAAATCAACAAAATAGCAATTATAAATTTTGCGTAATTGTTATTTAAATTTTGTTGCAACGATGTACACCCTTCTACAGCATCGCGGGTGACTGACTTAGGTATGCAAGATTCATTGATATAAATTGGCTTGAAGCAAATACATGCATCTGATTGGCTATTACATTGGCGGCCATTATGTTTATCCAAAAAGACTAGGTCAAGGTCAATGCACCTGCACTTGAAGAATGTAGAAATACTATTATTAGGCGCCACTTATAAGAATTAAGATAGGGAAACTTCAAAAGGGGATAACTGAGTTATTTTAATGCGGTTTTCACCACACAATTGCAAATTTCAGCAACCATAATTAGGTGTAATTCTGTTAGAATCAGATTTCGAAGGCATAACAATTTGCCACTTGTTGTCATCATTAATTTTGCAAGTTTCTCATCCATTTCCAGATTAGTTTAATTATTGTAATGAGTTTAAATGCACATGAATAAATACTTATACATATAAAAATCACATTTTAATGTCGAAGGATGCAGATTTTATTACGATAATAATGTTATTCAGAGTTGATTTTTTTATTTTTTAAGATTTCTTGTAACAAAGAAAAACATAAGAACGTATGAATTGTAGTTTTACACCTACATACATATATATACACACATGGTATACCTACAGGGAGTTCTATTTAAAGAAGAAAAGAAATAAGATACTAAAGAAAATCAAACGTACTAAGTGGCAGAGAGTATATATTATATAGAAGAATTTGTAATGCTATTAAGTATTAGTGAAGATATTTTGTATTAGAAATTAATATTTCATGCCCAAATTTTAAAACAGAAAACATGTATTGCAAACTTTTTAAATAGAAATTATATTTTTGCTTACGAAGTTTTTCGTATTTTGCTTAACTCTTTCTTGTGACCTCGTTATGCATCAATTTTTACATTATCACTTTAGACAAATCTTTCTTACC
>NW_020439081.1:1110086-1117668 GCF_000699045.2 Agrilus planipennis
TATACTGTGGGATTTTTTAATTATTATTTCTATATTATAATTTATAATTAAATATTCAACAAGCAATTATTTAAAAATGTGCTTTAGAAAATCATTTCCAAATATTAAAATTGTATTATGATGTACCTTTTCCACAATTAACCATCTTATTTTCTTAAAATGAAATCTAGTAGGCGTTGCCGTTCTCATATTGTCCGCCAGTTGACCACCGTATTATTATACAACGAAACTTTTTTGTGTGGTCCAACCCGAGTACCTAAAGAGATGAGTACCTATAGTTGGGACGATTAAAATTGGCAAAGACCGCAATAAATTATTTGTGACAATGGACGTATCTTCTTTCTTGTTTCCACTTGGAACTGTAGTCATTTGCTACATTTTGAACACGCCCTTGTTAAGTTAGGAAATGCTTCATGAGTAGTACAAACAAACTGAAAAGAGATAACTAAATAATAATAAGCGGTGCAGTGGTTAGAGGTTGCTGAGGTATGCAAAATATCAGGGTCGGCTTTATAACTGCTGATTGAAATTCTATCTTTAAACAAGCGTCAAGCGTCTTTGTTTTTCTAAATTCCTGAGAATGTTGAAGTTTCTAAAAGTCCGATGCTGACAACATGCTCAAATCCTAGTTGTGTGCATCTCTTTCTGTTACTCATTATTCCTTTTTCTTTATTAGTGTCCGCTGCAATTTCTACCTGACATCTTTTTTGTATGTTTACGATATTCCCTTCAACGTCTGTCGTGAGTAAAACTAGGCGTTCTGTCAGCAACCGCTCTAGTCTAGTTAGTAAATCGAAAGATAAAAGTAAACGTGACAGTTTTATTGTGGACTATGGCACTTTTGAATATCCCAACTATAGAATACTATTAAAAAAGTATTTCGAAATTATTCATTAATGACCTCCATTGTAATTATCGGTCAATAATGATTTGTCTCGAAAATATCTCGTCTACAAGGATACCCAAGTTGATCAACTGCAGGGTTAAAAAAAATTCATTTAATACCACAATTTTCATCTTTGGTAGATACTGTTATCTCCGAATAGGTTTACTGGATATATACGAGAGATTTAAGCTAATTATAAATTTTAATTTTAATATCCTTGCGTTTTTTTTTCACTCCCGTCTCGTCTTGTAGAAAATATTTGCGACCATCCTTCTACTATTCGTTTGTCATACTTGCACAAAAGCGTATCCTGCCAATTACCAGCCTAGTCTAAGAATCAAAAGGACGGTGGGAACTATATTTGGGGAACCCTTAAGGATTTATTCTTCTGCTTATGGTGGTTATCCCGGATATGGAAATTATGGAGGATACGGATACGGTTATTCGAGTTATCCGGATTATGGGACCTATACAGGAATTGCAGCTGTTGGACCCAGTCCATTTACCCACAGGAGCGGGTGGAGAGCATCCCCCGGTTGGCGGGGAGGATATTGATATAAATAGCCTAGTGTTTTAATAATATTAATTAGTATTTTCTTGTAAAAATAAAAAGTATATGTGCCACTAGTTTCGAATATAATAACAATTTATTTAGATAAACCTTTATATACTTTTTCCAAACACACGGTCTATGATGGTTAAAAATAGCTTACTTTTAGTGTGGATACATTTTTAATTAAATTGAAAACTAATACATATTTGCGAATTACCACGATATTTAAGTAGGGTTAGTCGAAATTTAAACTGAACTTTGCACCTACTTATACGTGCATACAAATATACACTTGTATAAATGTATAAAAATATAATCTGAACTACGAGATGTCTGTTGCACCCATTTGATTTATTGAATTCGCCTTTTATTTTAGATTGTGCAAATCACATAATTCGTCTGAACATTTTAATAAAGAGGATATACGGTCAATGAAGTGTTACATGTAACAATTTCGTTTTCTGACAGGATAACAATGATTGATTCGATTAAAGTACTAATTTATTATTTTCAACAAATTACCGCGTCCTTGCTACACTTAAACCGTAGCAAATGTTGTTTTATAAATGCGGTTGTCAATTGCCTATTCGTTCCCATACTCAATATACAAGTTCAAGTTTAAACGTTAAAAAAGTTGGACGAAATGGTGTCGATGAATTTGGGGGTGAGTTTTAGACACTTACGCTTTTCTGTGCTGCTAGTTTTCATTAAATTACTTTAGAAATTTATTTGGGAAAATGATTTTTGATTGTGTGTGTCATTACACTTGTGGTTTTCCCTCCAAAAAAAGTGTTTTTAAATTGAACGCCCTTTAGTATCTACAGTCCCATTGATAAGCATTTAATTTTTTTCTTCGGATTAGACCTCAATTTTATTATTGTCAATGGCGATCATATCGATGGCGAAACCAACTCCTCAATCCATTGGCGACAATGTGATGGACCTTGTAGGTAAGATAGCGACATTCGGAACGAATTTTTACAACCAAACTTTTGGACAGTTACCAAATGAACCGACGAAAGTCCGCGTAGAACGAAACTTAGATGCTGCTGAACGACTAGAAAAGGCAAGGTATGGCTACGGTGGACTTGGTTTTGGATTTGGTGAAGGTGCTGGAGTCGGAGGAATGGGAGGAATGGGTGGTGTGGGAGGATTATGTGGTCATGGAGGTCATGGAGGTCATGGAGGAGGTACTGGCTTGGGATCGGGAACTGGAATCGGATCTGGTACTGGTATTGGATCGGGCTTGGGTATGGGAGAAGGAATAGGTATGGGTGAAGGGATAGGTATGGGGGAAGGAATTGGTGTAGGCGAAGGAATAGGAATAGGAACCGGAACTGGAATCGGAAGAAGATAGGCTAAAAAGTATACTGTTAATTAAGCAAACATCAGTTACTAATAAAGAGACTGGTTGAATAAAATTTTATTCAGATTAATTTTTCTAATCTTAATATCATCATTTTCTTAAAAAGGTAAATTAAGGTGTCGTAAGCCCTTTTAGTTACAAATTACAAAATTAATTCGTTTACCATGCTCCAACTATTTTTTCATGAAAGAGCTTGAATGACAGTGCTTCCAAGACCTGAAAATAAAAGATAAAGCACTAAAGCTCTGTCCAGTTCTTAGCTTTATTTTGACGTAAGTTATTATACTAGCACGTTATATAACAACTTGTTTATAGAAGTTTTTGTATTTCACAGATTCTTTTAATGTGCAATTGTATTTTATTAATTTAATTATTAATATGTAAACCATTAATTTCGTATTTTATGTATTTTTTTATGACAGTTATGTCAGCAACACGGAACAAAATCGGGTATCTTCTAACCATAATGAGCAATATATCACTGAAAATACAATAATAACCCTTAAGGGGAATTTTGTGTACTATTTGTTTCTTCATTTAATGCGTAAACATTTCGCCATTGGTAAAGCCCAATTTATTAATGAATTCATTCCTTAAAAACCGGATTGATTCGACTTATAAATACAAGAACTCAGGTAAATAAAAAAAATCTCAGTTGGCTTAGAAGAGCCTTGCATAAAAAACGCTTTATAAATATTGTTGTTTGTGAATATGAATACGTTAGCAAAGTTGGTAAGTAAAAACAACATTAATATTAATCCTATTTTCAATAGTATTTTTTAATAGTACTTGGTTTGTAAAAATTTGCATCCATATTTAATAAAATCTAAAATTAAACCTTGATTACAATATAATAAACGATTATTTATAATTTCTTTTTAATATTTTTAAGTTCACACTTGTTTTCGCATTACTTGTGAGCTACGTGAGTGCAGCTCCAAAACCGATACATTATAAGGGTGGTTATGGATATCCAGGGTTTGGGTACGGTGGAGGTTATCCGGGATATGGATATGGAGGTTATCCGGGACATGGACACGGAGGTTATCCAGGATATGGTCATGGAGGTTATCCGGGTTACGGGCATGGGGGCGGCTTTGGTGGTGGTTACGGGGGCGGATATGGTGGTGGTTACGGGGGCGGATTTGGCGGAGGATATGGAGGCGGATTCGGTGGAGGTTTTGGAGGAGGATTTGGCAAATAGACAAAATATATAATAGTTTCTGTATGAAATGTGATGTGTAATCAAAATTTATTTATAAAACGTTTCCTTTTTTTACAATAAATAAATATATTAAGTAAGTATGTGATTTTTTTTTGGATGTTAATGAAAACGTTACATGTGAATCAGTTTTAGTTTAAAATGTTTGTAGTATCAGAAATGGAGAAAATAAATGCTATGAAAATAATAATCAACATTAACTAATGCATGTTGCATGTATCATCCCCATCCCCAAAATCTGTTTCCTTTATTAATAGCAGCATTGAAAATTTGATTTAAAATAATTTATCACATAAAAAATTCAGGAAGTATACATATTTGTAAATTTATTATAATTAATTACTTTATTATTCCAATGACCTTAAAACATCTTCCGTTTTCCTATACAATATACGTACATATTTTTGTAACAATTTTATAAGTAATTATCAGGTAGATGAAAAGTATCATGCCACATTCTATAGAGAAAAGTGTTAAGATTAGCGTAAACTGAATCAACATTCTATTTGTAAACAGTGCTATAAATCATTTTCATTAGTTGTATAGTCATCATCATTACCATATAAACAAGATGCGATCCTTAAGGTATACATCGCCAATTTCCGAGTATAAAATAAAAAGTAAACAAATATTTTTCACGAAATTTCCAAATCTACTTTTTTGCGTGCACATACGCACACACACATACTACTACTACCTATTACTACTATCTTCAAATTGCAAAATATGACGAAATCTACAATATATACAATAACATCCCTTTGACGAATTACTTTTCCGTAACAAGGTTGCATTCCTCAGGGACTGAAGGGAACTGCAAGGAAAAGCTATTTAAAAGATTTAAGGTTACTAATTTATATCAAAGACTGTTGTATTAACAAATAACAGTTTTAGAGAAGGAATTTCTTCCACAGAAAAGACAACTGAACTAAATAAGTAATTATGTGTCTATTTACCGGTACTGTACCGGTGACTGAGATGCTATTAACAGGTACTGTACCGAAGCCATTCGCCGGTACCCCACCCTGTTAAGAAAATGCTTCATTAGTGCTATAAGTTGCACTGATTGTGATTTAGAAGATTAAATTCATGCTTCATTTATTGTAAATAATTAAATTTAATAATAATTCAGTTAAATTTTTAATTTAGTTTAAATAAGCAGATTTAATTACCGCATATTCTGCTATATACGCCGTATAAGCACTCTCTTAATTTTCAGACGAAGAAATGGAAGTTTTAAATTTTGCAAATTATTAAGGCCTGAACACTGGAAATTTTAAGNAAATGTTAATGGATAATAAGAGAAATTTTCATTTGTATGTATTTACGTATTCATGACCTTATTCAAAGTTTTCCTGGAGACAATGTGTTGGCACATACGCCGTATAAGCACTCTCTTAATTTTCAGACGAAGAAATGGAAGTTTTAAATTTTGCAAATTATTAAGGCCTGAACACTGGAAATTTTAAGTTCAAGAATAACTCCATCTTAAACGATTTTCAAAGTCTGAATGTTAGGGGTCTGGGGTTTTCACAATTAGAAAGAGGAAACAACTATTTCATTCATTTCTCTTATATTAATTTGCATCATCTCATTTTGTTTTGCTATTAATATACCTTGAACAAATAATAACCGTGTTTCAGGTAATCAAGTAATTATTTGCGGCTCTTGAGTTACACAAATAGTTATATGGTTTATTATATTTCCCAACCACAAATAATATAACTACTAGTCGCACATCTTAGGCAAGGACAAAAGTTACACCCATCATAAGTCGTTGATTCACATTCGGTATGTAATTTGCATAATAAATGAGCGAAGTTTTTCTTTTTAATTCTACGACCCTTGATTATTACGTACTAATAAGCGTTAGTACCTAACGTAGTACTTTTGTACCTATTGTCAATTTTCTTTAAAAATATTTTGTGCCAGTAACCATTAAGTATGTAGCTTTCTTCATAATTGGGGGGCTTCCCTTGGAGTAAAGTTCACCCGGTTGATTGAACGAAGTATGGTCAACATGTAGGTTACCTTGGCTACCAATGGTAAAGATGTGTTTGCGTATTCAGCCCAACAAACGACAAAGATGCGATGATTTTTTATAAATACATTTACCATCTGAAAAAGTCAGTAAACATATTTTTGCTCAGGTAAAGTAGGGTTCGCTCTTTACAGTGTGCAAGTGTTACATATTATAACGAAACGAAAATGAAAGTAGTCGGACTTTTCGTAAGTTTACTTAAAATTTTGTAATTCATAGACATCCTTATATTATTATTATTACATTATACAAAATTTTCGTAGGTTTTGCTAATCGCTTGTATACTAGCACGTTATATAACAACTTGTTTATAGAAGTTTTTGTATTTCACAGATTCTTTTAATGTGCAATTGTATTTTATTAATTTAATTATTAATATGTAAACCATTAATTTCNTACATCTATATAAATAGATTGTTAACCTTGTTTAGAGACCCAAAAAGATAAACAAAGTTTCCTAGGTTAATAAAGGGCCGAGAATTCTATAAAAGAAATCGAAATATGAGTTAAAAAATAGTAACGCATTGATCCCTTACGCACGAGCAGTAGAAATAAGAGGTTTCAAATTGTTTGTTGTAAAATGGGTGAATTAGTAAGGGTGAGTTGAAATGCCAATGAGTTTGTAGGTACAATAAAAGTTCACATCTTATTTACATCTCAAAATTACGTATGTAAATTTTAATTTGCATATACTAATTAAAGCGATTAATTAAATTATGAAAATGAAAAACGTTTCATAAATGCCAATTTGCCTTCTGCATCGACGTAATCTCGCTTATTGTTAATAGCTTTTTCGTGATGAATTGGTTATTTTGTTACTAATCACGAGCTGTATTTTTTTTAATATTATGTTGATTTAATTATTCTTTTACATACTTTTTATAATAGTTGTTTTGTATTTCAATTGAAGATTTAAAAAAAAAACGCAATTTTCAAGTTCGCATTAAATTACTATCCTGAAAAAGTTTTTAACCTAAAACGAAACGTTGATGTGAATGGGCTTTCGTAATTTGTCTTTAACGTGCATTGACACGACACGTGTAAGCTGAATATTGTATTTTTTATAGGAAAAACAGACTTAGTATTAGTATAGAGCTGGATTAATGTCCCCAGCAGTAATAATGATACTGAAAAAACCTGAAAAAAAAAACGTTCAGTTTTCTTTACTGTTCGCATGTAATTAAATTCTGGAATTAATTTTCTAGATAATTACATTTGCAGTAGCTATAATTATTAACTATTGTTGTTGTTTTACCGGTCCGAATCGACTAACTAATTAGACTTGTTTCAGAAGGATTAACGATTTAAATTATTGATTTTAAATATTCTTTCTAAACAAGGAATTTCGCAGTTGGTATCTAAGATTTAATAGATAGATAATATTTTTTGTCACTCTCATTATATTTGGGGTGGGGTGGTACCAATATAAAAAGAGTCCAAATTATGTGGAAAATACAAAACAAAAAATTTTTTCCTATACGTAGTTGACCGTATATATATAAAGGTCAATGCAC
>NW_020439081.1:1125606-1126876 GCF_000699045.2 Agrilus planipennis
ATTTGATGAATTTGTCTTATTAAAACAAATATAATTTACCTATTTAATTTTTATTTTAAATTTTAATTTTCATAGAGCTTTTAGTATAGTCTTTTCTATTTTCTCCAAAGTAAATGTTAATTATTACCAAATTTGTCAAACAAACAATTTTCTTTTTGTAAAATCTGCAAGGTAATAAAAATGTTTATATTCCATCAACGATAACTGAAATATATTACTTTATTGAATAAATTTTTGGCTGTTTTCTATTCTTCAAAGTTCAGTTACATTCAATTGCTCATAAGTTCATGAGTATCGGTATATTAGTAGCACACATATTTAAATCAACATCATAATTACCCTTTTCCAGTAATATTGAATGTTCCTGTTCATATTCTTTTGACAATTTGTATTCCATAAGTTTCTTTAAACGGATGTGTGAACAGGCATTCAGATTTCATTCTCATTTCCGACAATAGTTCGACATCGTCCGTGCAAAAAATTTAATTGCTCTTCAATAGTTGTTCGGCATTTTAATTGGCAAATTTCTCTTTCAATTTTATTTAATTGATTAATGAAATCGTGATGCCTATCATTCTCGTCACAAATGCTCCACTTTGATTATAATGCTAAAGCAATACATCTTTATATTAAATTCAGTAAGTAACATAAGTCTAAAAAAGACTTCAACCCTTCGGAGGGCATATAAAGATATGGGAAAATTTGCTATATTTAAGTCACAGTTCACGCTATGATTATAGGTACAGTCAAACTATCAAAAAAAGCATTACGACTTATCTAATTACAGCTTTTGGTAGTCATTGTGGTATTTCTACAAACGGTGCTAGCTGATCCTAAAGCGGATCCCGTTGCTTCACCTGAACCTTGGAGATCAGGATGGGGAGGTTATCGCGGTTATGGCGGTTGGGGTTACAGACCGTACTATAGACCATATGGATATGGCGGTTACGGCCGAGGATGGGGAGGTGGATATGGGAGAGGATACGGATACGGAAAGGGATGGGGTTGGGGAAAATAATGACGAAAGGATTCACGGCAAAAAGGCGATAACGGAGAGTTTATTGTAATAATTTATACAAGATACTGTCTTTTTTACAAAAAATAAAGCAGTTCTATGTTTTATTACCATCTTTCATTGTACAATCTCAAATAAATAATTTCCTTTTTCATTAAATTTAAATACAAAATGCAAATACTTTATTGATTTGTTACCTGTTTAATTAATTATATTTACTTAAGAATAAAATATTTTTTAAGAAAAACTTGCAGG
>NW_020439081.1:1130369-1151617 GCF_000699045.2 Agrilus planipennis
ATTAATCAAGTTAAATATTTTACTATAAACAATTATAACTGAATGATTATTACATGTAAATTCCCAAAACATCATAAAAGTCTTCCTACCTAAATACTAAATGTAATAAGCATTTTTTATTTCTTTTAATTTATTTGCCTCAGATTATTATAAAGGCGATTTCTTATTTACAAAATACTATTAATTTATTTAGCAAAATTACTGCTGCAATAGCAAATAATCGTCTTAAATTTAATGTTAATTTAAGAAAAGGCCAGTAGGTATATACATATGTATAATAATAATATTCTATAAAAAGCGTGTAAACAAAAATTACATTTGCTATTTGTAAACATGAGTAATACGGGTTTTTGCAAACCCTGCAGCAAGGTATGATAAATCATAAACAAAAATATTAATTTGAAATTAGAAGATTTTGTCTTTCGCTACTGTATGTGTAGGATTTCAGCTGTGGCTATTCATTGTTAGAAGGCGCTAGAATATATAAACTTTTACTTTTCAACATTAGATGGTACAACACATACAGCGTTGTATTTACAGTAGGGGCACCAGGGGTTAGTGCTCAGGGCGGCAAATTCCTTTTTTTGTGCTATCGAAAATGCTTAAAAAAGATGCATTTAAAAATAATACTTGATTTTCGAAAATCGACCTGAAATCAATAACTTCCCAATTTTAAAAAATTAGTGGTTTTTATAGCGGAAAGTCAAAAAGTATTCTGAACTCTCATCTATTTTGTGCCAGAGCGGCATTAAGGAAAAATCCGGCCCTGAACACATACTAATTATTATGCTCAATAAGAATCGTTACTATCAACAATATGATTTCGCTAATGAAACTATGAATTCTACTTCTTTCCATTGTTGCAATGCGTAAAAGGTCAATGCCAAAATGGGGTTGTAAATTTTTTGATACAAAAAGATTAATGTTGATTTTAAATCAATAAAATTATATTACAACCCTATTTTGTATCTGATCTCTTATTCTAAAGAAGCCGTTTTGGTGTCAGTGGCATCCTCATTTTCCAAATAAAAGCAAGTGCCAAAACCAAAAATAAGACAGTAGGTACTGTAATTTTTTATTGCTTAACCGAGAGAGCTATAACATAAAGATTATCAACATCATAAAGTTCCCAGCCCTAAGACTGGTTGGACACGCACTTCCACTTTTTCCTATCCTAGATAATCTTTGCATTTCCCTAAAATTAGAACATTTCATATCTTTAACTATTTATGAACAGTAATCTACTCTAGATCTACCTCTACTTTACTTAACTCCTGTTTCTGCTTCTAATATGCCTGTAATAAGCCCTTCTTGCCTGAGAACATGTCCTATCAACCCATCTCGCCTATTTCCTATTGACTTTGTTCTCATATTCTTTCTAATACCTTCTCATTTCTAACCTTCTTTATCCACGGTATCCTCATCATTCACGTGTAACATCACATTTCGAACGCTCCTAATCATTTTCTTTTCCGCCACGCCCTCCGTCCATGTTCTGCACCCGTATAGCGCCGCGCTCCACACATCCATTTTTATCAATCGTTTTCGAATTTCTAAATTAACCGTTCGCGAGCACAGAACTTATCACAATGTGTTTAGCAGCCGCTGATAACGTAAACATCATTGGCCTAGATAAACTAGATGAAACTCATTCATAAAAAAGGTTAATAAAGAAAATCAAATATTATAAAAAATGTAACATCAATCAAAAAGCAGTTGAGAGAGACTCATTTAAAAAAAANAACCCTATTTTGTATCTGGTCTCTTATTCTAATAAAACCGTTTTGGTATCACTGGCATCCTCATTTTCCAAATTAAAGCAAGTGTCAAAACCAAAAATAAGAGAGTAGGTACTGTAATTTTTTATTGCTTAACCGAGAGAGCTATAACATAAAGATTATCATCATCATAAAGTTCCCGGCCCTAAGACTGGTTGGACACGCACTTTTTCCTATCCTAGATAATCTTTGTATTTCCCTAAAATTAGAACATCTCATATCCTTAACTATTTGTGAACAGTAATCTACTCTAGCTCTACCTCTACTTTACTTAACTCCTGTTTCTCCTTCTAATAAGCCCTTCTTGCCTGAGAACATGTCCTATCAACCCATCTCGCCTAATTCCTATTGACTTTGTTCTCATATTCTTTCTAATACCTTCTCATTTGTAACATCACATTTAGAACGCTCGTAATCATTTTCTTTTCCGCCGCGCCCTCCGTCCATGTTCTGCACCCGTATAGCGCCGCGCTCCACACATCCATTATTATCAATCGTTTTCGAATTTCTAAATTAACCGTTCGCGAGCACAGAACTGATCACAATGTGTTTAGCAGCCGCTGATAACGTAAACATCATTGGCCTAGATAAACTAGATGAAACTCATTCATAAAAAAGGTTAATAAAAAAAATTAAATATTATAAAAAATGTAACATCAATCAAAAAGCAGTTGAGGGAGACTCATTTAAAAAAAATATATTTTGAAAATACGTTCTTATTTTGCATTTATTATTTTGTAGGTTTATTACATTTGAAATAACAAATCAAAAAACTATTTGCTCTTTTCATTTAAATACTTTTAGCAAACCATTTGCACATGTATAATAATCAACAGTTTGCTTTTTACTTGAATCCTATCAATACGATAATCGAAAATAAAGTTGGCCTGCAACGACTTTGGGCCATTTAGTCTTTTCTTCGTCTCTGTACCCTTCCACCTGCTTAAAACCGCAACCCCCCTATATTATCGGAACATGTTACCGCAAAATTTATCTATATTCCAGGTTACGTTGTGATTTCATACCCAGTTCTCGCAACTATTAATTTTAGTACCTGTGCATCCCTGCTAATATTTTTTTTAGTGAATATTTTTTAATATAACTACCTACAATCTAAGTTACGTAAAGAAATAATAACATTTTCTTATTTGACGATTCGAATAATTTGCGTAAATATGAGAATAAGACGTACAAATATTTTCTATTAGCACAACTGGGTGTGTATTTATTCAGACTTAGCTACAAACTTCAAGCAAACTAATACTCATTGGTTTCTTTAATTGCCTTTGGTACCTACATACTGGTAATAATACAAGTGCATTAATTAAGTCAAATAACTCAATACAGCAATATATAGTGAATGATCATCGACTTTAAATAATTCTACGTTTCAATGTCCTTTGATAGGAAATATGTCCACTAACGTCTCTTCATAACTTGAATTGATTCTACATAGAAGGGGTTTTCCGTTTTTTATTGAATTGGATAAGTGATACAACAAATATTATTTGTTTGAATTAGAAGAATACATCATTTCGGTTGCTATAAATATGTGCACAAAATAAATTCGCTCATAAGTCGTAAGTGCTGTTTTTGCTTCACACTTCAGCAAAAGTCAGGATGTTCAAGCGACTTTTGAAGGTAAGCGCATTTATTTTTATTTAAAATATTAATACTTATATTTAATGTAATTCACAGTATAAAATGATTACCTTCAACTAGAATTGCTAATTGTAGTTACCGATTTGTTGAGATTATTCATAATAAGCATGGAAACATCTAGTTTATTAAAGGCAATTTTTCATAAACTAATTTTAGAACAGTTGGCAATCCTAACTAGTTAATACCTACTTATATTTATAATTTGATTAGATTGCGTTCGTCCTATTGATAACATTATGGAGTGTCAATGCCGCTCCCAGGCCGGAACCAATACCAGGATGGGGTAAAGGTGGAGGGTTTGGTGGCGGATTTGGCGGCGGTGGTGGTAGAGGAGGAGGTTTTGGAGGAGGAGGTGGTGGAGGTGGAGGATTTGGAGGTGGCGGAGGTTTCGGTGGTGGTGGTGGTGGTGGATTTGGTAGAGGAGGTGGGGGAGGGTTTGGAGGTGGATTTGGAGACGGCAGATGGGGACGATGAAGCCCGGATATGTTAGATTTAATATTTTTTTTTTATAATTTCTTACCAACAATAGTTTTCCCAACACGCTACAAATATTAATAGAAAATGGTTATTTTTTGTATATATTTTTTAATGATTGCAATTAATTAATCTTTTATGTTACTATTTAATTTATTAGATGTCTAGCACTAATTTGAGAGTATAATTAGATATTATTGGAGATGTTTCTTGGGTGCATTACTCCGAGAAGGGCTTGCTCACAGAATCCTTTTATTTCATGGATACTATGAGCTTAATCTCCTTTAGATGTTAATATGCCATAAGTATTGTATTGCTTTTGAAATTTCCCTTAAAATTGTTTGCAATTTTTAATAATTTGTTTTAAATCACATTGTAGTAGCCGTTAAGGAAATTTATTGTGCAATAAATATATCAATTTAAAAACCTGAATTGGGCCTGTACCAAAGAAACGAAAACCCGTTTACGCCTTAACGTATGATTACACAGCATCGTGACCTAAGGTGTCAATTGTTTTGCGAATCGTTCAGTGCATTTCCCTGACCTCAATATATAATTTATTTTCTGTTTATTACAAATCCCTTAATCTCAATGATCAATAAATTTATACCAACTACCGAGCAATGTTGTTCTTCTGTACATCGAACCGAAAACTATTATAGAAATATTAAAACAGTACATGATATAGGTACGTAAAATAAAATAGAAAATTGACCTATTTCAACGTTACCCGAAATTGTATGGAAATTGTATTTTCAAAATATTTTGGCATGCTCGGCTAATCACTATGGGTCATCGACTGAGCCATTTTGAACCTTCGCTGAGCTTATGGCCTTTGTCAAGAGTGAACAGGAACTGTAATATTGTTGATTTGCGTCGCTATTGCATGCAGTAAATCGCAACGACATAAAAGTATATCCAAAATAAATGTATTTAAAGTGAATTAGTTTTCACACTGATGCAATTCGATATTAAAATCGTTGCAGTAAAAAATGTTGCAAATACATTNAAGACAATTTTTGTGTCGGTAAATAGAAAAATTTGTGCTTAGAATTATTAAAAAAACAAAGTATCAGATTAAATGAGCAAGATCCAGACTTAACATGAAAGACTAAGACCAAAACCAAGACTTGGTCTTGCTCATCATTAATACACGCTTAATTTAACCAGACCTATAAATAGAAATAACATTCGAGAGCAACGTAAATCAAATAAAATGATAATAACGTAATTTTGATAATAAAAAAGACTTTTAACAACATGTACCTGCCAGTTTAATTAAAGAACGACCAGTTATCTTGAGCCCTGCAAGATTTTGACCCATGTTAATACCTAACAAAGTTGCTTCCCAGACAAGTAAAGCTTGCAATTATGTATCTGTTTATTATTACCATGATTATTATGATTTTCAAAACGCCAGCAAATACAAAAAACTGGTAATAACTTAGAACAATACTCCAATAAAAACACATCATATTTACAGGACTAATTGAAATGGTAGTAAGCTAATCATAACAAAAACATTCTTTCAAAACAACGTATTACACATACCAATTATTTAAACAAAAAAGTATGTACAGATTCAACCTCGAAGCAGTTCGATTACATTATACCAATTAGGTGCCCAATAATGGTTTTTAATTGTGTACTTGTGACTGATGTCAGAATGATGTTTAAGTTTTTGAGGATTCTAGTTTATATTTTTAGGAATCTACTGACGAAATACTTTTGATGAAAAATCTTCATTAATAAAAAAGCACCAACTAACACATGTTTATGTTATTATACATTACAAAGCATAATGTTTTGTTTCAGAAAATTAGCGGAAGTTTGTTAACTTATCATAAATTACGTACAAGAGTATATAATATGTTTGATCCAGTTTTATACGACCATGACCTTTTGCGTTTTCTTTCAATTGATTTTAAAATCTAAATCGAAATAATACTAAATACGTAGATTGTACTGATACTACATGTAGGTAATTTATTTTTGGCTTCCATGATAGAACAACGTAAGGCACATGTCGTGCTAAAAATTTAACGAAACGACATAGATGATAACTAAGACAGATTTCTAATTTTGTATCTGTTTATTGAATGCATCACATTTTTACTAAAATGTTATTGTGTTGTATCAAAAGTGGCAAAACAGTTTCACCTATAATTCGTAGTAAGACAATACTTTTAAAGTGAGGAAAACCAAATAAATTTTTAGGTTCTAATGCTGAAGCGGGAGCAGTCCTGGTGAAAACAGGAGTGGTGGCAGACAACATTAATTTGTAGATAGCCGTAGATAAAACCTATACAAGGAAATTATTTAAAAAGTCGTATTGTTTTCCTTCTATATCTTGTATCTTCATATACCTCTAAATGGTTTTGGAATACACATATAGTAGTACATTAGGCCTCAAGGGATGATAAAGTGCGACACCACCTACCTTCGGCTCTGGTGGTTACGTCCACGGGGATGTTAGCGTCATTTCCGAGGACCATGGGGGTTAAAATGTTTTTTCAATAATCGTAAATGCGATTTCTTTTCTGGAAGGCGATGTTGCATTTTCTAGTCCCTGAAACCAGGAATGTACTTGATTTTATAGATGAAAGAGCAGCATTTCTTTCCAGGCAAAAAATTATTCATTAGGAACGGGTTATGGGAAATTATTTGGCAGTTTCTAGTCCTTGAAATTAAAAAAAGTCGTAGATACTTTTGGGACAGCATTTTACCTTCGAGAAAAAATTGCGAATCCCTTCTCGGAGGTTATTTGTTAATTGTTTTTTTATCAATATTCCCTGAAAACTAATATGTGAATTCGTTAGTTCTGCGTTGCGCTCCAGTGCAAAATTTCACGTAATTTTACCAACTTGTTATGCATTTTATAGTTTACTTTATGGTTAAAAATAGGAAATATTATATATGATCTGTCATCGCAATGTCACGAATCGGACAACATAAAGTCATGCTTAGAATATGTAAAAATGTAATTTAAGAACGACTTGAACAACAGAACAATATATTGTATTGATTATTTTTATCCTATCAAACACAGTGGCGGATCCAAGGGGTAACAGAAGAAAATTTCCCCACTCGAGCGCACTTATAGATTCTTTTTAACGAAAAAAAAAATACATCATTTGTGAAGTACATGTACAATTAGCTTAAGAGGGAGCCGATTCCAGAAGCTACATTTAAGAAAAATAGGGAAACGGCAACGTCTCTTCCCCTTGAATCCACAGAATTGTTTCTGTTTAACCTTATCGTTAGTCGCAAAATATATAAAGCTTATGTATTTATACATATGTAGCTTCTGTAATACAATTAATGCAGGGCGTAAACAACAGTAAGAAAATCCATTATTATTTTCCTTTTTTTCTACGAACCCGACTTTTTTATCAACCGTGTGCTACACAGGCTTCTGAGAATAATTTCATTGCTGAAGCAGACAGCTTTTTTTTTATCTTAAAACGCTCACTTTCATTTGTCAAGGGCGCTTCCAGTAGTGTTAGCTTTAAACATGAGTAAAAAATATGCAAATATTGTTTTATGCTATGTATAGCAACGTTGATTTGATTTGCTTCAAAGGGGCTTCCCGTCAATTTGTATTAATTAATTAAACAAAGGCGAAGAACAAATAGGTCTTTTCCTTGAACCGAGCGCCGTTAAGAAAAAAAAAAGCTCGAAAGTATAAATACAAAACCAGAAATTAGTGATGTGCAAACGTTAGTGAATACCGTACTTGAAGAACAATAGTTAGATAGCAAAATGGTCGGGCGAATCCTAAGGGTAAGTATGGAAACAATTTTTGATATTTTATTATTATTTTGCTATTATATAAGATAATAAAAATTTGTATTAGAGTAATTTTTTCCAGATTTATTTTGCATTATTTAGTTAATATTTTACCTAATAATTAAACAAAAAGCAGAATATACTCTGAAAACGTTAAGCTGCAAAAACTTATATAATTTTTTTACATTTAATGAAAATAAATCATGCAGTTTCTCAAAGAAAAGCATTGCTTAAATTTTGTTAATGAAATTTTTAATTACATTTAATTACGATTAGTTGCAGTTTACATTACACCATTTTCCTTATTCCGTTTTGTCAAAATCTTAACATTTTAGGATTTAATATCCAAAATAAAAGTAATAAAAAAAAATTCAATCGATTTAGAATTTGCTTTTTGGTACCTATTAGTTTCGAAGTTTTCGAGTCAAATCAGTTAACATAATTATTTAAATTAATTTGATTAATTTTAGATAGGGTTATTAGATTAAAAAGCTCTTTTGTTTCATAAGAGTCCTGAAGACATTTAATAAATGTGCAATGAAGTTTATCCGAGATGCAATTTTATTGCTGGTGTGGTTTCATAATCAGTAAATGTTTCATCCCTTATTGGCTTATTTGATTTTTTATTGATTACAATTAAATTCTGGAAACTGTGATTACTATTGAGTGTTCAGCACACATGAGATCTGTTTTTTGTTTAATAATGTAAAACTAACTTGAAAACAAATTTATTTATCTAAATAACGCAAAATCAAGATAATATTTAAATGCTATAAGTATAAAATATGTTATAAATTGGTTACAGATCGCCTTTGTTCTTGTAATAGCGCTGTGGAGTATTTCAGCACTCCCTGAGCCGGAGCCACTACCTGGCGGCTATGGAAGTCCGGGGGGTCATGGGGGCTACGGTGGGGGTGGAATAGGCAAGGGAGGAGGTGGTGGAGGTGGTTTCGGAGGAGGTGGAGGTGGTGGATTTGGAGGAGGAAGTGGAGGAGGTTTTGGAGGTGGAAAGGGAGGAGGCTTTGGAGGTGGAAAGGGAGGAGGATTTGGAGGTGGGTTCGGAGGTGGAAAAGGAGGCGGCAAAGGAGGTTATGGAAAGTAAAAATGATCGTAGATAACGACGAGGATAGGCATTTCTGATGTGAATGTTAAGTTTGATGATATTTTTAAATAAATGTTAATGGATAATAAGAGAAATTTTCATTTGTATGTATTTACGTATTCATGACCTTATTCAAAGTTTTCCTGGAGACAATGTGTTGGCACAGCAATTATTAAGGAAAAGTGTTAGATAAATAACATATACCTTTTTAGATTTGTGTTTCAACGAGTTTTTATTTAATCTCTATACGATTATACAATTTTTTAATGTCTCCTTAAAATGTCCGTAGTTAAATTCTTTAGACTACTGCTGGCGATTTTTAGCTTTTAATTTTTCCAATTTGGGCGACTTGGGTACGAAACGCAATCTGTATCTAACTTGAGGCCACTTCCTTTAAAAAGGACGAAATGTTCATTATTCAGGAAAAAAAATTGTCTTTGCTACATGAACATTAGTAAATCTATTATTCTTGGATGATTAGATGTATTGTCGTGCAGCTCGCCTTATGAGTTTGTTGTCAACCATCCAATTTGCAGTTTAATTAATTAATCAAGTTAAATATTTTACTATAAACAATTATAACTGAATGATTATTACATGTAAATTCCCAAAACATCATAAAAGTCTTCCTACCTAAATACTAAATGTAATAAGCATTTTTTATTTCTTTTAATTTATTTGCCTCAGATTATTATAAAGGCGATTTCTTATTTACAAAATACTATTAATTTATTTAGCAAAATTACTGCTGCAATAGCAAATAATCGTCTTAAATTTAATGTTAATTTAAGAAAAGGCCAGTAGGTATATACATATGTATAATAATAATATTCTATAAAAAGCGTGTAAACAAAAATTACATTTGCTATTTGTAAACATGATGAAAGGAGTAGAATTACGACTTTTGCTTAAAAATATATTTAATACACTCTTTTCACTTATGGTGTACAATTCGGCACAGTCAAAGAGCAATACCACTTAACTCGCTCAACTACCAAGAAAGAATGCCTCTTTTCCCTTTTGGTATATACATAGGTATATACCATACATATATTCATAGACTAAATAGTAAACTAAATTATAAACAAAACACCGCTCTCCGGCAAGGAATAGTAGTCCCGCAGAATATAAACAATGACGTGGTCACGAACAGCCAGAGGAACTCCAAGGCAGAAATAGGTTCTTACATTCGGCCCTTCCTGACCCCAGGAGTGTCCCTACGACTGGAATGTCCACAAGCGTCTACATGTCTGCGAAAAGAAAATATATCACTTTTCGAAAGGTTTCGTGTGATTATGCAAGGAACGGGGAAATTGAAAAGTTACCACAGAGCTCATAACACAGAAACGGGCGTCCCCGTTGTTTCTTTTTTTTTTTTTTTTGGATTAACTTAATCGGCATTACAATAAGTTAGAGTTAAGATGCTTCTTAACATCAATACCTTAATGTATATCTAAATCTATGGGTACCCTTATGAGCCGCCTCCGAAGCGTGCGTCGGGGACAATGAGCTTTGAGCCCACCTCAACCCTGCAGCACTTCGTTGGAGGTGTGTCAACGTAGGTGGCCAACAGGGACGGAGAGAATCGACATCTCCTCTACCTGTGTCACCTACCACGACCCCACTTCGAGACTTTCGGCTCGTCTTATCGCTAAATTACCTGTCGTTGTCGTTTACAAAAGTAATCCACGGTCTCATGTTTTCGATCCCCGACACCCCTTGATACGGTGTCCGTGATCGAGCCATTCCAGGAATATCACGTACTTCGTAGCGGTCTTTTCCTAGGATTCGAGTTACGCGGAAGGGGCCGCGCCACTTAGGTAACAATTTTTGACTTGTGCCAGTACTTGGGGTGGATGTGAGTTTTATCAGGACCAAATCTCCCAATGAATACTGAATCGGACCGACACGTTTTGCGTCAAAGTACTGTTTTTGCAACTGTTGGTTCTTTTCGGTGTTGGTAATGATTTCCTTTCTTAGAGCGGTTACGTCGATTTCTCGTTGTTCATCCGTTTCCAATATTGCGTTGTGGACAACACGATATCCTAAAAGGGCTTCGCTCGGAGAGAAACCAGTCGTTTTGTTTATAGTGCCATTTAAACCTAATTGAATATTATTGATATTTTCGTCCCAGCTGTCGTCATCGACATCGGCACCCATGGTTGCCAAGGAGTTAAGTAAGGTGCGATTATATCTTTCGATTTGACCGTTGCCTCTAGGTAACGCGACGGCGTTAAGGTAATGTCTCATTCCTCGTTTCCGACAGAATTTTTGGAACGACTTTGATGTGAATGCCGTCCCTCGGTCGCTAATCACCCGACGGGGAACCCCAAAAATCTTAATTACCTCACTTAGGTATTTTAATGCGTGTTTAGTTTTAGTGTTTTTTACTGGGAAAATTAATATAAATTTTGTAAATGCGTCTATAACAGCAAAAATGTGGGTATTTCCATGCTTGGTCTTGATAAAGGGTCCTAGGTGGTCAATGTGGATAGTATGAAAGGGCCGACCGACTTTAGGAATGGGATTCAAATATCCCGGTTTAGATCCCGAAATTGATTTGTAGTATAAACAATGCATACAATTTTTGACGTACTTTTTGACAAAGCGGCGCATATGCTTAAACCAGTATTTGGACGAAATAAATTCGAATGTTTTTTCGTATGCAAAGTGCCCTATGTCATCGTGGCACAATTTTAAAACCTGATATCGTGCCACGTCAGGTACCACCCACTTAAGGCCAGTGTTCGTGATTTTATAAACTATTCCCCCTTTTAAAGCAAAACTGTTGAAAATATTTTTGTGTTTGTGTGACTCGCCAGTCATCAAAGTAGTTTTGAGTGTTTGGATTTGTTTATCATGTTGCTGGGCTGCTAACAGCCAGTCGCTTTCGGTTATGTTTATTGTATTTACTTGTAATTTAGTTTGGGGAGGGTTACGACTTAGACAGTCGACATGACGCATATGCATATTAGAGCGATGTTGTATTTCATAGTCGTATTCGCTTAATTGCATAACCCATCGCGCTATTCTCGGGTTTAATTCGTTCTTTTTAAAAGTACTTTTAACGGCCGCACAATCAGTCACAACAGTAAACTTCCTGCCGTATAAGTAATGTCGGAATCTCTCAACTGATGCCACTATAGCCAAGGTCTCGAGTTCAAAGGAATGATATCGCTGTTCTGTTGGGGTAGTTTGTCTACTAAAATATGCTATTGTATGTTTCTTTTTGTTTTCAATTTGAATAAGAATTCCGGCAATACCCACTTGGCTAGCATCCGTGAATAACTGACATTCTAAACTTGGATCAAAAATTCTTAAAATTGGTTTTTTTGACAATTGTTGTTTTAAGCGTTCAAACGCAGTTACTTGACCTTCGTCCCACTTCCAGGGAACATCCTTATGCAAGAGTAGGCTTAATGGTCGGGCCACCTGGGCGTAGTTATGGATGAATTTCCTAAAATATCCCGTCAAACCCAAAAATTGACGGACATTATGAACATTTGTAGGGGTTGGGAACTTTTGGACCGCATCAACCTTTGTGTCTATAGGGCGTATAGTAGAGTTGGAGATTTCGTAGCCCAAAAACTCAATTTTAGTTTTAAGGAAGAAACATTTAGACAATTTAAGGGTTAACCCGTGTTTCCTAAAACGTTCTAAAACCTCTTGTAAAATTTCAAGGGATTCATTAATGGTGTTACTGGGGATTAAAATATCGTCTAGATACACAATTACTTTCGTGAAGCGTAAGTTTCCTAGGACGGTGTTAATCATATGTTGAAAGACCGAGGGGGCATTTGTAAGTCCAAAAGGAAGACGCAAGAATTCATAATGACCGTCTTGCGTTATGAAGGCGGTAGCAGGCACAGACTCAAGTGCCATTTTAATTTGATAATAGCCCGACGCTAAATCTAAAGTTGTGAAATACTTGAATCCATTGAGTCTATCGAGTTGGGTTTCTATTAAAGGCAGGGGGTACTTATTTTTGACCGTTATATCGTTTAATGCACGATAATCAATGCATAACCGATATTCTCCATTTTTCTTTTTGGTTAATGAAACTTGGCTAGCATATGGTGAGTTCGACTCACGAATAATGTTGTATTGCAATAATTCGTTTACTAATTCCCTAATTGCCTCCCTTTCAATTTCAGAATATCGCCGGGGTCGTTTGACAATTGGTTCGCTTGTTTTAAGAACTAATTTCATTTCTGTCACATCGGTTTTGCCTACTTCGAATGTGGATT
This sequence comes from Agrilus planipennis, assembly GCF_000699045.2. Lineage (NCBI taxonomy): Eukaryota > Metazoa > Arthropoda > Insecta > Coleoptera > Buprestidae > Agrilus > Agrilus planipennis. The sequence continues at coordinate 1,143,422 of NW_020439081.1, forward strand.
TTGCGACACAGTCCGAATACTTATTGAGCAGATTTTCAATGGTTTTTGCCACATTCTTGTTTGAACTTTCAATTTGAATTTTGATGTTATTTTCTTGTGGGACTGATTGTATTTGGTTGCAAGAAAAGGTTAGCGACTCGCCGCGTTTGACATATTGTACATCGGTAATTTCAGTGAAATTTTGTCCGATAAGCACGTCAATGTTAGTCATCAAACTTGTTATTACAAAGAGCGTTATATTTTTTTCAACACCGTCAACGCTGACATTCGCGTTCAGGCGCATATTTAATTTTATGTTCCCGGCTAATGTTGATATCTCAATTGGAGGGTCAAATTTGTAAACATTTAATTTCAAGCGCGACACGACGTGATTTGTTATTAATGAGATTTCGCTTCCCAAATCAATAAATCCCGACAGCTCGTTACCATTCACCTTGACGTTTCTTAAAAATTTTTGATTTGTATTTTGGTTTGTTTGAATAGAATGCGCATTGTATGGCACTAATTCATTGTTTTGCGAATTTCTATTATTTATGTTTGGGCATTGCTTTCGTAGGTGGCCTTTCCGCTTGCAGTTATAGCAAAGGGGTTGGTTGCGCAATTTCGAAGCTGCAGTGGAGGGTCCCGCAGGAGCATCAAATTTATTTTCAGTTTGCTTATCGTGTATTTGCGCGTCTACAGTTTTTAAATATTGAGCAAGCTCTGCGGGATCCTTGATATTTGCTGCTTCGACTGAAAATCTTACATGCAAGTTATTTATACCCCCCATGATTAAATTGACTTGATCTTCTCCGCCTAAGGGTAACTGTAATTTGTAAATTAAGGCTAGTTTCGCGAAAGCATACTCATAGAGGCTTTGTTGCGGTTTTGCTACGTAATTCATCATGGTTCGGATTGCCCCATGCAAATCACGCTTTTGTTTAAAATTTGAACGTAAAAGATCTTTCCATTCTGGCCACGTGAACGTACGAGTGGGCAGCCCCCGGTACCAGACTTCGGCCGGACCTTTTAATTTAGACAAAGCTAAGTGACTTGTTACAATATCAGACCAAGCATAAATATGGGCATACTCGTCTACCGTATGTAACCACCCTTCGACAGTATGATGCAACGGGTTAAATTCTGCGATTATATTAGCATAGAGTGACATACCAATTTGGGGTTCCTCTCGTCTGCTGCGACCTTCATACCTCTGCACAATATTTTCGAAACCATCTAAGAGGACTTGACTTAAACGACTTTCTGTTGAAGAACGATGGCGTCTTTTCCGGGATATACGTCTTTGAGACTCCCTAAGTTCATGGTCATTTCTGTCGGAAGTAGGGTTTGATATGCGTCTTCGGTTAACTCTATCGTGGGTTCTGCGAGACGACATGTTTACACTGNATTGGAATTTTTCACACACAAGCCTTGCTATATGAGCTCTCAAAGCATATAAAAATTATACGGCTTAAATGTGAAGTTGGGTGCAAAAGAATACAATTAAATCCTCTGTCGGGAAAAAACGAAATGACTTTCCGAACAACCCAATAAAATGTCTTAAAGTAGCCTTAGAAGGTGTCCTACCATCCTATATCTTCTTTTTCATATTGACTCTCTTAGCGCCTTCTGATTTGCTATCAATTGTATTGTTAACATTCGCTTATATCAAACGTTTCTAACTCCAAGTCCACTGTCCACGTTTCGCATCCAAAAACTAAATTTTGTTCTATGAAAATTGTATTTATTTAACAACTATACAAACACTTCTTGAGTGTTTTACAGCGAATAATGATTATGTCACGTTGCAGGCAATCAGCGGATACATAAAACTTTTAATGTATTCCACAGCCACCTCTACACATAGTATTAAAATATATTTACTAATAAAGTAATGGGCGGTAATAGAATCTAATTCCCACACGTAATAAAAATTAAAAAATTTTCATCACGCAATAAAAATAAAGGGAAACCCATCATTCATACGAAAGTAGGTACAAATCAGTCGTTTAAAATTTTAATGGATTGTAATATCGCAAAATAGGTATATTAAACAAAGTGTTTTCTGTTTGTATTTAAGTAAACCGACTACAGATAGATTAAGTTTCCCTATATCTCTTTCATTAACTACAACTTTTTCTAATGTTTTGAGTGATCTTTTCGAATAAAACCTAAAAACGGATTCGAAAAATCTTTTAATTCTTGTGACTTCATTTGGATCATTATGGTTATCATGGAGTTAATTTAATTAAATAACTAAGACTTTTCATGGATTTCCTAGATGATTATAATATTATTAAGAAAAATTGGGTCACCTTTCACCTGTTCTAATTTAGAAATAACCACGAAATTAAAATTGAATAATTAATTCTTAATTATTGTATATTTTCATTGATGGTATTTAATTTACAAGAAAATCAATATGAACTACCTATCTTCTTACTAGATTAAAAGAAGATTGAGAAGGTTGTTTGTAATGCATCTGTCTTAACTAACTATACAATTACTAGCCTTGAGAATGCCTCCCATTTGAAACCAAAACATTGGAAGATTGTTAATAAAAATTTACCATCCAGATTTAGCTATTATAACTAGTAGACAAAAATCTTCTTTTCCACATACGTTTGGTTTACATTAATTATGATCCTCATTACGTAAACTAGTTACATACTTTGGCAAACATAAATTACTTTAAATTGTTTTTTACATATATTCACCTGCCATTCGAATTAATAAGATAAGAATCTTAAGCTAGCATTTACACATTATGTGTATTTTTTGCACAATTTATTTAAATTATTTTTGTTTGTTTTGACAAAAACGGTAAAACCGGCAAGGTAACATTGACCTCACCTTTTAATATCAAACACTACATTAAACATACATGCATGTGTGTATATATGTACCTGTCTTACATGTGTAAATATACATATATCTATCTATGTTTATTTTAAAATTGATGAAATAATCCATATGTGTAAAAACCCCAAGGCCGCCAGTAAAATCATTTTATTGTTTTTCACTTTCCGTTTCGATGTAAAATTATTTAAAATTATATTAAAAATTACATTACATCATATGTAGACGTCTTTTGTATAAAAGCAAGTACAAGGGTTTCTGTCATGTTCGCTATATATTTGAGATCAATATGATTTTATTTTTAATTATCTCCAAGAATTTGAGAATGCAAAAAATGAGGAAAACTGAAATCTTTAATTACTGTGTAGGTCAGGGGAAACTAATTAGTCAACTATATATATACTACTTACTATCTGAATTCTCAATACCTATTATGTACCCTTTTGTATGAACAAAATACATACAAACAGTTTGTTGCATCTTTATATAAATACTAAGTACTAAACATTGCCCATAAGAAAGAGCAGATATTGGTTTTAATTTACTGTTTCCTTAGAAAATAGTAAAATAATATTAAAGATAAAGCAATAGATAGAATGTGCCTACAAAATAGACGGTCTTGGCCTGGGTGGTTGAACGACCAATGTCTATTTGTTTCGCATTCAACTGTTTAAATTTATTAGAGTACCTAACTAATGCATTTAAAAAATAATCATTAACACAAAGATTCATAGATTCGTTTTGATGTGTTAAGATTGTTTAAATTCCATGGATTTTACATTCTACATTTGGAAGTGTACAAAATAAAATGTTTGTTTTTTTAGATAATACTGTTTTGTACAGTATTGGTTCATTTTATCAGTGCTGCTCCATCACCTAACCCAATTCCAACTTTTGGTAAAAGTTACGGAGGAGGATATGGCGGTGGTTTCGGTGGAGGGTACGGTGGGGGATATAATGGAGGATATAGTGGAGGATGTGGTTATAATTGTGGTGGAGGATACGGAGGCCATGGAGGAAGTACTTTAATAGTTATCAAAAAGGTTCCGTACGGCGGAGGATATGGTGGCTATGGAGGACACGGTGGTTATGGAGGTTACGGAAAAGGATTTGGTGGCGGTCACGGTGGCGGATATGGAGGAGGTTACGGGAAAGGTCTCGGAGGAGGGGGCTGTGGGTACGGAGGTTGTGGAGGAAATATAGGACACGGGGGTGGTGGAGGTTTTGGGTTCGGATTTGGAGGTGGATTCGNGTTGTGTTGTTGAATATAATAATTATAATACGAATGGAATTCAAAATTTTCGCGTTGATGTTTTAAATACGTGTCAAAGATCATCTGCGACTACATAAAACTAATTTGTCTATCCCTCGCGAACAGTATTTTTTCTGGATAAATCTACCTTATGTTCTTTTTTGTATCTCTGAGAATGTGTGTACAAAATTTCATGATGATCGGCTGAGTTGTTAAGGCGTGAAATTGTAAACAAATAAACAGGCTCACATTCGCATTTGGATTGCTCACTGGCATTTTCTATGATTAGCATTATGTGATCGTGATTTTTGTAAAATATGCACGCAATCTAGACTACGTGAAGGTCATCCATCAGATGTGCTAAACAATAAACAATAATGATGAACAAATTGCTTTTTTAATTACTGAACTCTTCACATTAAATAAATGAAGAAAAAATGATATCATCACTTAGAAAAGGTTTGAACCTGTTTTTCTGCATTATTCTTCGCATAACTACTGTTACAGAAGTGATTCCCCCAATCATATTATAATGAATAATTATGAAAAAGCACTAAAAAAAGCAATGGGAATTCATTAAGCACAATATTTAGTCGCATAATGTGAAAGCGGGGTTCCGATACGATACGACAAATCGCGTGCAGTAATCGTGTCGTCATCGCATTGTGTGAAAGGGTCCTTAGTACGATAAATTTGTTGAAACGTTTAGTATTTTGTTTTTTCATTAAAAATGTTTCATCAAGCCTGCCCTTTACGCAGTTTGATGTATAAATGATTTCCTTGTATCAAAATGGAATAATAAGTACATTTTGCCTTGAATTTAAATTTCAAATATCCTTAAAAAGTACGAAAAGTCGAACAGGAATTAAAAATTGTTTTGAAAGTGGTATTTAGTGATCATTTTTTCAAACATATAAAATACGAACATCTTGTACTTGAAGTGTACTCACCTATGAAATTTTTGTGGTACATGCCTTGTCTTATTTATGAGTATTATGGTAAACATACATGAACGAATCGAATCGATTAAGCTTTAGTTTCTTGCATCTGCATATTAACAACACAACAAAAAAAATGTTTATTAGGTACAAAATTTTATTGCAATAATCCACAAAAAGTATTTCAACAAACAGTGGCTAGTGTTTATAACAATAGGTCTTTTACAATAAAATCACCTAAGCATTGTATTTGTCGTTATGACGTTAATGAATCATTATTTTCAATTAATACTAAAAGACAGAATCTAGAGGGAGGGGCGAGCGAAGCTCTAACAGTTTCCCCCTTTTAGATCCGTCAGTGCTTAATTCAATAGACATCGAATTAACGCATTATTAAGTAGGTACTTAATTTTGAATTCAAAAAAGAATTTACTTTACTATTGTAAACGTAAACACATTAAAGGTTTATGTCGCATGAGCAATTAATAATTGTTAGCGATTTTATGAAGCTGTTGGTTAAAAATAATGATGTGCGATGCCGCATATTTCTAATTTCACTTAGTAACGTGTCAAGTTTGAATCGAAAGTAAACGGAAAGAACGTGATAGGAATACCGTAACCTAACAACTCTATACTAAAAAGCTATAATTAAATAGGCACCACTTATATCTGCAATTTCATTGTATTTATCAAAACCGTTCTCGATAAAACAACCTTGAAGATTGATGACAATACTTTCTAATATATTGTACCAAATACAAAATGGTTACTAATAAGATCCTTTGACAGAATAATAAGGATAACACTAGAATATCAAGAAAAATCTTATTATTGATATATTTGTTCGTTTTGATATTGGTCCTTTTTTATAATGAATTTTGCAATCAGTTTTTACTCTGACTTATTATCGCGTTTTTTTTGGATTTCCTTATTAGGTCCTAAAATTTATTTCCTTAAACGGTCCTTCATATGAAATAGTGTGACAGTCTTAATCATTTCACATACGGTAGATTTTGTTAGGACTTTACTAGGATAAAGATATTTCCTATCAGATCCATGATCACAATTTCTGGTCGGATATCAGCATGGGCATAGATAGGCAGATGCAAGGGGGGGGACTGCTCCCTTATTAAGCTCATCGCTCCCCCTGGAAATGACTTTGACGAGTCACGTTATTGTTACAAAGTATAAACTTACATCTATCGAACATCTGCCCTCCCTAGGAAAAATCTCTCGCTACGCCCATGGCTATCAGCGAAATGTACATAGGGTTAATATAACGAAAATTGTGAAATTTACCTACTTTTTTTCATTTTCGAAAATTTCTTTTCCAAAGGTTGTTGGAAAATAATATTTGAATGTTTGTTTTCTACTATTTAGTCAATATATAATAAAATTAAAACATAACCCTTAACTATAACATCAATCAGAGAAAATTAGAATATACTAATTGCAAGACCATAGTCACTAAAGCAAATCGAAAACCTTTGGACTTTTACAAAGCAAAAATACCGGTATTTATTGTCAATAGTTAATATTTGCTGAAGTGACAAGTACAATGATTTACGGCAAATACGTTAATGCTACTTCAAAGTGCTTGAAAGGTCCAAAAATAGTAACAAATGTGCCACCGGAATTACCATACGTACATAGAATAGACGTTACTAACTAGCGCTAACAAAACTAAACACCTTTTCACGTAATCTGATCATGACGACCGCTTCTGACATGAATTACAAAATTTTTCGGAGTTCCCAATCCATTCATGATGATGCTCAATTACTTCAAGACAAATTAAATGGTTACCTTGAATACTTGTCCGGCAATGAAGACGGCTCTGTACTGCAAGTACGATGGGCCACAGTATATATAAGAAAATGGAACAATTCATGGACCATCGCAATTGAATAGACATAACAGTATCCGCCACTCGAGTGTGGCATATTGTGTTCGAAACAATCGAAAGGGTTAAATGTTTTTAGGATGATTCGAGAAGTTATAAGGGTAAGTCAAATGTAACTGACTATATTATTATTATCATCTCTTACATACTTGCAGTATCTTAAAACAAACTTTTTGTAAGCAAAGAAATTTTATTTACAATTTACACACATTTTTGAATAAATAATGAATGCAGTCACGTTAAACAATGATTAGTATTTTCATCACTTATTAATATTCAATTGATGTAGGCACATTAATAAAAATTCTAATATTATTGTCTGCTTTTTCTTAAATTTCATTAATATTAATAAGATACATTTTTGACAACATTGGAGCTAATATGCCTTCTTTTTAATATAGCCTATAAATAAAACAATTTCGTCATTTTCTAGCGATCTTTAGATTTTTGAGTAGGTTTCAATAAAACGAAAGCATAAAAAATTTCTGCTTGGTTGGAATTTTTAATATTAGGGTTGTGTTGTTGAATATAATAATTATAATACGAATGGAATTCAAAATTTTCGCGTTGATGTTTTAAATACGTGTCAAAGATCATCTGCGACTACATAAAACTAATTTGTCTATCCCTCGCGAACAGTATTTTTTCTGGATAAATCTACCTTATGTTCTTTTTTGTATCTCTGAGAATGTGTGTACAAAATTTCATGATGATCGGCTGAGTTGTTAAGGCGTGAAATTGTAAACAAATAAACAGGCTCACATTCGCATTTGGATTGCTCACTGGCATTTTCTATGATTAGCATTATGTGATCGTGATTTTTGTAAAATATGCACGCAATCTAGACTACGTGAAGGTCATCCATCAGATGTGCTAAACAATAAACAATAATGATGAACAAATTGCTTTTTTAATTACTGAACTCTTCACATTAAATAAATGAAGAAAAAATGATATCATCACTTAGAAAAGGTTTGAACCTGTTTTTCTGCATTATTCTTCGCATAACTACTGTTACAGAAGTGATTCCCCCAATCATATTATAATGAATAATTATGAAAAAGCACTAAAAAAAGCAATGGGAATTCATTAAGCACTAATAATGGGGCTGACTTTTATTCTGCTTAATACTTTTGTTATAGGATTGTAAAAATTTTGCAAAAATTTTTTAATAAATATTCTTTTGTTAGTTTCTGTGACCAATTAATGTTTTAAAAATTCTAAAAAGTAATAATTTTATTTACGAAGATTAAAAAGGTTGTGTT
>NW_020439081.1:1153874-1159904 GCF_000699045.2 Agrilus planipennis
TCTATGAAAATTGTATTTATTTAACAACTATACAAACACTTCTTGAGTGTTTTACAGCGAATAATGATTATGTCACGTTGCAGGCAATCAGCGGATACATAAAACTTTTAATGTATTCCACAGCCACCTCTACACATAGTATTAAAATATATTTACTAATAAAGTAATGGGCGGTAATAGAATCTAATTCCCACACGTAATAAAAATTAAAAAATTTTCATCACGCAATAAAAATAAAGGGAAACCCATCATTCATACGAAAGTAGGTACAAATCAGTCGTTTAAAATTTTAATGGATTGTAATATCGCAAAATAGGTATATTAAACAAAGTGTTTTCTGTTTGTATTTAAGTAAACCGACTACAGATAGATTAAGTTTCCCTATATCTCTTTCATTAACTACAACTTTTTCTAATGTTTTGAGTGATCTTTTCGAATAAAACCTAAAAACGGATTCGAAAAATCTTTTAATTCTTGTGACTTCATTTGGATCATTATGGTTATCATGGAGTTAATTTAATTAAATAACTAAGACTTTTCATGGATTTCCTAGATGATTATAATATTATTAAGAAAAATTGGGTCACCTTTCACCTGTTCTAATTTAGAAATAACCACGAAATTAAAATTGAATAATTAATTCTTAATTATTGTATATTTTCATTGATGGTATTTAATTTACAAGAAAATCAATATGAACTACCTATCTTCTTACTAGATTAAAAGAAGATTGAGAAGGTTGTTTGTAATGCATCTGTCTTAACTAACTATACAATTACTAGCCTTGAGAATGCCTCCCATTTGAAACCAAAACATTGGAAGATTGTTAATAAAAATTTACCATCCAGATTTAGCTATTATAACTAGTAGACAAAAATCTTCTTTTCCACATACGTTTGGTTTACATTAATTATGATCCTCATTACGTAAACTAGTTACATACTTTGGCAAACATAAATTACTTTAAATTGTTTTTTACATATATTCACCTGCCATTCGAATTAATAAGATAAGAATCTTAAGCTAGCATTTACACATTATGTGTATTTTTTGCACAATTTATTTAAATTATTTTTGTTTGTTTTGACAAAAACGGTAAAACCGGCAAGGTAACATTGACCTCACCTTTTAATATCAAACACTACATTAAACATACATGCATGTGTGTATATATGTACCTGTCTTACATGTGTAAATATACATATATCTATCTATGTTTATTTTAAAATTGATGAAATAATCCATATGTGTAAAAACCCCAAGGCCGCCAGTAAAATCATTTTATTGTTTTTCACTTTCCGTTTCGATGTAAAATTATTTAAAATTATATTAAAAATTACATTACATCATATGTAGACGTCTTTTGTATAAAAGCAAGTACAAGGGTTTCTGTCATGTTCGCTATATATTTGAGATCAATATGATTTTATTTTTAATTATCTCCAAGAATTTGAGAATGCAAAAAATGAGGAAAACTGAAATCTTTAATTACTGTGTAGGTCAGGGGAAACTAATTAGTCAACTATATATATACTACTTACTATCTGAATTCTCAATACCTATTATGTACCCTTTTGTATGAACAAAATACATACAAACAGTTTGTTGCATCTTTATATAAATACTAAGTACTAAACATTGCCCATAAGAAAGAGCAGATATTGGTTTTAATTTACTGTTTCCTTAGAAAATAGTAAAATAATATTAAAGATAAAGCAATAGATAGAATGTGCCTACAAAATAGACGGTCTTGGCCTGGGTGGTTGAACGACCAATGTCTATTTGTTTCGCATTCAACTGTTTAAATTTATTAGAGTACCTAACTAATGCATTTAAAAAATAATCATTAACACAAAGATTCATAGATTCGTTTTGATGTGTTAAGATTGTTTAAATTCCATGGATTTTACATTCTACATTTGGAAGTGTACAAAATAAAATGTTTGTTTTTTTAGATAATACTGTTTTGTACAGTATTGGTTCATTTTATCAGTGCTGCTCCATCACCTAACCCAATTCCAACTTTTGGTAAAAGTTACGGAGGAGGATATGGCGGTGGTTTCGGTGGAGGGTACGGTGGGGGATATAATGGAGGATATAGTGGAGGATGTGGTTATAATTGTGGTGGAGGATACGGAGGCCATGGAGGAAGTACTTTAATAGTTATCAAAAAGGTTCCGTACGGCGGAGGATATGGTGGCTATGGAGGACACGGTGGTTATGGAGGTTACGGAAAAGGATTTGGTGGCGGTCACGGTGGCGGATATGGAGGAGGTTACGGGAAAGGTCTCGGAGGAGGGGGCTGTGGGTACGGAGGTTGTGGAGGAAATATAGGACACGGGGGTGGTGGAGGTTTTGGGTTCGGATTTGGAGGTGGATTCGGAGGAGGATTCGGAGGAGGTGGCGGCGGAGGTGGTGGAGGCGGAGGAGGTGGTGGATGGGGAAAATAAAAATTAGAAAACTGCCAACAGAAAAATAAACAGTTGATTTGTTCAACAAAATGTAAAAAGTTTTGTACATGTTTGTGTTTAGGTACTACAAAAAAAATTAAGGATGTAATTAAATTTTATAAGTAAATATGCATTTTTATTTATTTGCTATTATGATGATGTTAAACTGTTGGGTTAATATGGTGAAAACTACTATTTACATGCTCAAAAGTACCTTCTTAATATCTCTATTTTTTGGAAGGTGGTGACGTCTTTTTCTGTCGTTAATGCAACTGGCTAATATTTCTATGTAAATGTTCATTGAACTACTTTAGTAAAAGGCAATCTTGTACATAAAATACACTTTCAAGTATACATACTATGAAAAGACGTTTTATACATACGAGATCCTCAAAGATCAAAATCTCATTTTAGTTTTATTTGTGTAGGTCAAAACAGATAGCATTATAAATAATAAATTTGTTGTTAGTTGACGTGTCGACGTAGTTTAGTTGCTGAATACTTCTAACCTACTCACAATAAGAATCCTACATTGAACGCAAATAACTGAAATTAGCAAAGTAGCTGTCTTTATTAGGTAATTTATTTACTTTAGTCACTCCTTTATTGGCTTGGTAACTAATTTGAACTCGTGTTTGTAAAAAACAAAAGAAAGGAATTTTCAAAAACCCCATACGTTAATGAATCTGCCAATAGAAGAGAATTATTAATCGGTAGCGGTAGCAAGTTGAAAGCTCTGATTGAAAGATATTCCTACATCTATCTATGTATGTACAATACGTATAACCGGTATAAACCCAAGTGTATTGTTCACCTTGTTCTTTAAAAAAGTCAAGGTCCAAACTTGAATACTTGAACTTGTTAACCGTGTGTCGTCTGCGGCTTCTTTATTTAACCACAAAAGGCTTAGCAGCTTTTTAAATAAAATATACCCCTCGCCGTTGACAAAGGTGACCGACCTTCCCTTAATAAAGGTTAGTCAGATGTATGCTTTACTTAATATCCAATGTAGCATTTAAAAGTCATTCTCCGATACTTATGTTATTGTCTACCAAGAATAGAAATAAGTACTTAAGCATGATATTTATGCAAAAAAGTGGTTACATTTATTTATTCGCTAAGACGGAATTCAACATTTATTTAAGGAATTTACGAAAATTTTATTATTGGAGAAAATTACGATAATTAAGTAGGACTCAAAACAAAAAGAACTCACCCCAATAGTTCCTTCTAATGACCTAAAGTATTGAAGAATTTGTAAAAAATTAGGCCCTTAGATTAATCAATTTCGTTTTTAAAAAAATAGAACCACATTGCCCCATGTAAAACGGTACCTATTTATAAAATATTTGGAATATTTTGAAAGATTCCTCCTAGACTAACAGCATTACTCTTTTTAGCTGGATATGGCAGAAACTTCCTGAATCGATTTGACTTCCACATAATGTTCATCATAGTATTTATTAAATAGTCGTGACGGCGTTTTTATGTTTGTCAACATATTGAAAATTATAACTTGTTATGTAAATTAATATTTTTTCAAAGGTGATGATAAAGCCTTTTCTTAGGCATATGTATACAATAATAGGTGTGTTGTGCATTCTTACACTGACTGTCTAATTTTAATATTGTTAATTAATATTAAGTTTAGCGTCAGCAAGAATTATTCAGAATATTAAAATTGTTAATAAAATTTGTGCTGACTAACGGAGAGAGTAAAATTTTTATCGAAAAAAAGTTTGAGCATTCGTCCTTCTGAAGGAAAGCTAAATAATTACATTTACGGCAAGACGGAAACGTACAACGGACCGAAACTAAACAATTTCGCACCTTGTGTCAGATGTGTCATACAGGGTGAGAGTGGCTATTTTATGCCGCAGTCTGCCACCCCCATACACGCGGTATAATACAGCAGACATTTGCCTCGTGGTTGCCCCAATCTAGGATTACTCAGCTTTAGCGCAAAAAATGGCTTATTATGCCCCAAGGGAAGAAAGTTCGGCATCCCCCTGGGGTGTAAATTGCCATGCGAGCTAAGGGCGCGGCTGACAAGCTCCTTTCATACAACTTTCTTCCTAAAACCCGCATACGATTTATTACCACACCCTTGTCCCGAAAATACGACTTTTCCTGATTTCAAGGATGAGAAAGTGACTCATAATCCGCCAGGTAGGAAATCCCATTTACTGTAATAAAGGATTTTAATATTCTCCGCGTAGAAATTACCATCCGATCCCAAGGCGATGGTGGAAACTACGCAGAGAATGGAATGGAAGAACCTTTCTCAATAAGGACTAATTGCGATTTCTTACCCGAAAAAAATGTTGAGCTTTGGTCCCTGGAATCAAGGAAAAACATCGTACCTACTTTCAGTATGGATATGGTAAAAAATAGTTTTATTTTCAAGATTACTGGACTGCGATTGCATTAATGTAAATTATTTACGTTGCAACTGTCATATGACATTTCAAATCATCTTTTGAAATTAAAATTTTGTATAAGNTCTCCGATACTTATGTTATTGTCTATTGGGTCACCTTTCACCTGTTCTAATTTAGAAATATAATTAAACATTGCCCATTACTTTAAAAACATAAAAAAAGTTAATTATACAACAAATAACTAAGATGATGTTATTTGACGAATGCAAATTAAAATGGAACTTTTTTAACCTTGATGTTTACAATGCTACTGATTTAAAAAATTGGGAAATTTGTATTCGATTTATTAAATGTTAGCAGGTTTTAGCAATTGAACGTAATTAATGAAATGACATATTCATGTATTTTTGGAATAGTTAGTTACATAATTTCAACAAACATTAGGTATTAAGTAGGTAACAATATTATTTTTATGTTTATCAAAATCAAAGGCTAATAAGTATTCGAAAAAACGGAAAAAATAAAAGTAATCAGCGAAGCAAAAATATGTGAATGCTAAAGCTCGCCATTAAGTGAGTGGCGTAAACCAAATAAACAATTTTAATGTAAAAATAAAAGATCTAATTCGTGATAAAATTAATGGAGATATTATACAACATTTGTCATTAGTAAATAGAATGAATTAATTAACAGCTTTCCAAAATATTTTCAGCTTTTAGGAAAATGATTTTTAGTTTACTAGGAGTCGGTATTTATCTATTTTTCTGGTAAATTGTTCGAGTATCGATCTGATTTATCGAAGATTTTTATTTCAGTCTCAGTAATTAAACACTCTGTCTAACGCCTAACCTGCCCCCTTTAAAGCTAGCACTATTATACTACTGTTAACTCTGTCCCACCATGAAACTAGTTAATTTTCCAAAGCTAGAACATCCCATATCTCTAACCTTGTGCAAGCAATAATCTAGTCTATTTGGTATTCCTCTACACGTTATTTCTGTTTCTAATACTATAGGGTTGTTCGGAAAGTTATTTCGTTTTTTTTTTTGTGGAAATGAAAGACAGTTTTCGTATAATAAACAAATACTTTATTAAATTATATATTGACCGTTCTGGTCCAACACCTTTTGCCATCTTTCTGGTAGTAGCATAATTCCACGCTCATAAAATTTTTGGTCTTTGCTGGCAAAAAACTGATC
>NW_020439081.1:1162136-1165419 GCF_000699045.2 Agrilus planipennis
ATTGGTTCATTTTATCAGTGCTGCTCCATCACCTAACCCAATTCCAACTTTTGGTAAAAGTTACGGAGGAGGATATGGCGGTGGTTTCGGTGGAGGGTACGGTGGGGGATATAATGGAGGATATAGTGGAGGATGTGGTTATAATTGTGGTGGAGGATACGGAGGCCATGGAGGAAGTACTTTAATAGTTATCAAAAAGGTTCCGTACGGCGGAGGATATGGTGGCTATGGAGGACACGGTGGTTATGGAGGTTACGGAAAAGGATTTGGTGGCGGTCACGGTGGCGGATATGGAGGAGGTTACGGGAAAGGTCTCGGAGGAGGGGGCTGTGGGTACGGAGGTTGTGGAGGAAATATAGGACACGGGGGTGGTGGAGGTTTTGGGTTCGGATTTGGAGGTGGATTCGGAGGAGGATTCGGAGGAGGTGGCGGCGGAGGTGGTGGAGGCGGAGGAGGTGGTGGATGGGGAAAATAAAAATTAGAAAACTGCCAACAGAAAAATAAACAGTTGATTTGTTCAACAAAATGTAAAAAGTTTTGTACATGTTTGTGTTTAGGTACTACAAAAAAAATTAAGGATGTAATTAAATTTTATAAGTAAATATGCATTTTTATTTATTTGCTATTATGATGATGTTAAACTGTTGGGTTAATATGGTGAAAACTACTATTTACATGCTCAAAAGTACCTTCTTAATATCTCTATTTTTTGGAAGGTGGTGACGTCTTTTTCTGTCGTTAATGCAACTGGCTAATATTTCTATGTAAATGTTCATTGAACTACTTTAGTAAAAGGCAATCTTGTACATAAAATACACTTTCAAGTATACATACTATGAAAAGACGTTTTATACATACGAGATCCTCAAAGATCAAAATCTCATTTTAGTTTTATTTGTGTAGGTCAAAACACATAGCATTATAAATAATAAATTTGTTGTTAGTTGACGTGTCGACGTAGTTTAGTTGCTGAATACTTCTAACCTACTCACAATAAGAATCCTACATTGAACGCAAATAACTGAAATTAGCAAAGTAGCTGTCTTTATTAGGTAATTTATTTACTTTAGTCACTCCTTTATTGGCTTGGTAACTAATTTGAACTCGTGTTTGTAAAAAACAAAAGAAAGGAATTTTCAAAAACCCCATACGTTAATGAATCTGCCAATAGAAGAGAATTATTAATCGGTAGCGGTAGCAAGTTGAAAGCTCTGATTGAAAGATATTCCTACATCTATCTATGTATGTACAATACGTATAACCGGTATAAACCCAAGTGTATTGTTCACCTTGTTCTTTAAAAAAGTCAAGGTCCAAACTTGAATACTTGAACTTGTTAACCGTGTGTCGTCTGCGGCTTCTTTATTTAACCACAAAAGGCTTAGCAGCTTTTTAAATAAAATATACCCCTCGCCGTTGACAAAGGTGACCGACCTTCCCTTAATAAAGGTTAGTCAGATGTATGCTTTACTTAATATCCAATGTAGCATTTAAAAGTCATTCTCCGATACTTATGTTATTGTCTACCAAGAATAGAAATAAGTACTTAAGCATGATATTTATGCAAAAAAGTGGTTACATTTATTTATTCGCTAAGACGGAATTCAACATTTATTTAAGGAATTTACGAAAATTTTATTATTGGAGAAAATTACGATAATTAAGTAGGACTCAAAACAAAAAGAACTCACCCCAATAGTTCCTTCTAATGACCTAAAGTATTGAAGAATTTGTAAAAAATTAGGCCCTTAGATTAATCAATTTCGTTTTTAAAAAAATAGAACCACATTGCCCCATGTAAAACGGTACCTATTTATAAAATATTTGGAATATTTTGAAAGATTCCTCCTAGACTAACAGCATTACTCTTTTTAGCTGGATATGGCAGAAACTTCCTGAATCGATTTGACTTCCACATAATGTTCATCATAGTATTTATTAAATAGTCGTGACGGCGTTTTTATGTTTGTCAACATATTGAAAATTATAACTTGTTATGTAAATTAATATTTTTTCAAAGGTGATGATAAAGCCTTTTCTTAGGCATATGTATACAATAATAGGTGTGTTGTGCATTCTTACACTGACTGTCTAATTTTAATATTGTTAATTAATATTAAGTTTAGCGTCAGCAAGAATTATTCAGAATATTAAAATTGTTAATAAAATTTGTGCTGACTAACGGAGAGAGTAAAATTTTTATCGAAAAAAAGTTTGAGCATTCGTCCTTCTGAAGGAAAGCTAAATAATTACATTTACGGCAAGACGGAAACGTACAACGGACCGAAACTAAACAATTTCGCACCTTGTGTCAGATGTGTCACAGGGTGAGAGTGGCTATTTTATGCCGCAGTCTGCCACCCCCATACACGCGGTATAATACAGCAGACATTTGCCTCGTGGTTGCCCCAATCTAGGATTACTCAGCTTTAGCGCAAAAAATGGCTTATTATGCCCCAAGGGAAGAAAGTTCGGCATCCCCCTGGGGTGTAAATTGCCATGCGAGCTAAGGGCGCGGCTGACAAGCTCCTTTCATACAACTTTCTTCCTAAAACCCGCATACGATTTATTACCACACCCTTGTCCCGAAAATACGACTTTTCCTGATTTCAAGGATGAGAAAGTGACTCATAATCCGCCAGGTAGGAAATCCCATTTACTGTAATAAAGGATTTTAATATTCTCCGCGTAGAAATTACCATCCGATCCCAAGGCGATGGTGGAAACTACGCAGAGAATGGAATGGAAGAACCTTTCTCAATAAGGACTAATTGCGATTTCTTACCCGAAAAAAATGTTGAGCTTTGGTCCCTGGAATCAAGGAAAAACATCGTACCTACTTTCAGTATGGATATGGTAAAAAATAGTTTTATTTTCAAGATTACTGGACTGCGATTGCATTAATGTAAATTATTTACGTTGCAACTGTCATATGACATTTCAAATCATCTTTTGAAATTAAAATTTTGTATAAGCAGAATCTAATTTGTGCAAAATAGTAAAGCAGAACAAGTTTATGGATTTAACGGAACTTGTTATGTCAGAGAAGCAACAAGAAGGACGTCTACGTTTTTGTCGAATTTTATGTTGCTTTCTCATAAATTTTCGATGATATAAAAAGGATGACACAGTGATTATTTTCGTAAAACTGTGCAAGTGGCTCTCTAAGGAGCATGCGGTTTCTGGGATTTACGGTAAGCAAAAGATTAAATTTTTTATTGTCTTTTGTAAGTAATAAGTACTAGATTTTTTGTTAAACTTTGTATATATAAAATAATTATAT
>NW_020439081.1:1169814-1248847 GCF_000699045.2 Agrilus planipennis
TAAGACTGTCTGGGCACGCTTAATAAGAGAGTTTTCTATTAATTGATTTATTTTATTTATTTATTAAAAATGTATTCATTTTTAGTTGAGCATTTTTGTGCTGTTGGTGGCCTGCAATGAAGTATTTGCTGCCCCAAGTCACGGCTATGGAGGCGGTTGGGGTGGTGGAGGCGGTTGGGGTGGTGGAGGTGGATGGAGTGGCGGATACTCTGCCCCTTCGTACGTAATAGTGAAGAAATATGTCGTAGTACCAACTTACTACTCAGGAGGAGGACATGGTGGCGGACATGGCGGCGGATACGGTGGAGGATGGGGTGGTGGAGGCGGTGGTGGCGGCGGTGGCGGTTGGGGAGGCGGCGGCGGCGGAGGTTGGGGCGGTGGCGGCGGTGGTGGTTGGGGAGGCGGCGGTGGCGGATCGTGGTGATAAATAGTACAATGACATTGTGTTCAATTGCTGTAAAAAATAAATTTATTGACAAAACTAAAATTGTTTTATGTACTATTCTTGTGTCATTGCTGTGTTTATATTAACTAATGTGTGGAACATGTACATATTGGTACTAAATATACTGAAAAATAGTACTATCAATAGTGAAATTATGATAAAACGGGTTGAAATATTTGTACATATATATATCTAACAAATCACGTAGTAGTTTCAATTACAAGAATTAATAATGGTCTAGAAGAGTATCGGTCAAGAGACTGCTATATACAATTTATTATAATTATATTTTAATTACCTCATCTCGTTCCCTACTTTCCTCCATCCCACTTCAAACAACATCTCAATATTTGTGACCGCTTTTGGTGCGTCATTAAAAATATTCCACTTTATCTTTTTAAATAAGACTTTTTTATTGAAAATTATCCAATTTAATTGTAATGTATTGGTAGGTAGATACGATTTCTATTAAATTAAATAATTTACAATTATTGATATATCTGATAGAAAAGTGAACGACACGTGTACAAAATCTGTTTGTGTATACTTTGGGTTAGGTGAATTAGCACTGTTATTTTTAATTTTTTCGTTTTAAAACACGCATCTTTTGCTTCATACTTTAAATAAAGTTCTACAATTTAATCCATCCAAATAACAAAACAAAAACAATTTTCCCAAACTGAAAAAAAATACGTAAGCATTAAGATTTTAATAAATATGTTATCCCATGCATTTTTTGTCGCATCGTGAGGTAATATTCTTAACAAACAACACTATCTATGTTAACTTATGATTTTACAATTAGATTTTTCAAAGAATTGTTAACGTAATTTATATCATTCAACAATCTTATATTTTATATAATTGTATTTTTGTAATTAACCTCTTCCGCCTCCGCCTCTACCTCCTCCAATGCCTCCACCTCTACCTCCCCCAATGCCTCCACCTCTGCCTCCCCCAATGCCGCCACCCCTTCCACCACCAATTCCTCGTCCACCGCCTATTCCTCGCCCTCCAAATCCTCGCCCTCCAAATCCACGTCCACCAAATCCTCTGCCACCAAGACCTCTGCCGGATCCATACCCCTTACCAAAACCACTACCTCTTCCTAACAATCCTCCTCCACCACCAATAAAGATTGGTGGAATACGTCTCTTTCTATAATACCCATCTTGACCAAAAGTATACGGTGCAATTAATAGTAAACATACCAAAAACTGCAATTTAGAAAGATAGTGAAGTAATTAAAGGTGAAACTCATTACGTAATTCAGTAATTCAATAACAGAGTAAAAAAAGCGCGTTTCAAATTTCAAACAATCATAAAAAACCATCCAAAGGAGTAGAAATGTACATCAGACAGTAGCGTTCATGTTTTGAACGACTATTTTCTTACTTTACTTTCGAATGGCTGTCTTTCACTTCACATAAATTATAGTTTCATTAAATATATGCTTATTTACTTTGATTACTTTACACTAACAAATACATAACAAACAGTGGCTTTAATTAAAAAGATTAATTATTAAATGTTAGGGTTATTTTCAGCATTAAAGCACATTAATTAAAATAATTGAATGGGCCGTAGCCCATAAACAGCAAGAGAACTTATATCTAAAATGCTGTCTGCATGTATTATTACGTATATTTATTCTGTGTCTAAAATTAAGTGACTGTAAACAATATTATTATGAACGGGGTAAATTTATTTTCAGAAAATTAATTGTTAGGAGCATGAACATATCAGAAAAGTGCATTGAAATTAGGGAACAATGTCCTTGGCTTTTATTGTTTCAGAGATTCAGGATTATTAGAAACAACTTTGGTTACAAAATAATTGCTTTACAATTTGTTTTCATTTTAGGTTTCAGTTGTGTTAAGGCATAATATGTTTTTTATAGAAGACTTAGGGATGGAATTATTCTTTTTGATTTACTTACCTTGTAAAACACCATAATTGCACTACTTAGATAACACAGTTGTATTGGTACGAGCTAGAGATTTTTGTAATCACACAACACTAACTCGCTACTCAAATAAATAACATTGAAAGAAGTTCGAAAGACGTAAAAACAAAAGTGGTAAACATGGTAAATTTCTTACCGTGGGTTCATGGCCAGTAAAGTAGTAATTAAATTAGCTTAATTTAGGTAATATTGTCCTTGACAGTGATTGACGTGTTTTAGATAACGTAAAAGACATCATCATGTTGCTAATTAATAGATACTCATCAGAAAATTAACAGAAATCATATTTTTGCAATTTATTGCGTATTATTACACCATAATAGTACCCCTTATTTAACCAAATCCACCACCTCCACCAAATCCAAATCCACCACCTCCTCCGAATCCACCACCCCCTCCGAATCCACCTCCACCTCCTCCACCGAATCCACCACCGCCTCCAAAACCACCACCAAATCCTGGTCTATATCCAAATCCTGGCCTATACCCAAATCCTGGTCTAGGTCCAAATCCCGGTCGGTATCCATAATGTGGTCTATACCATGGTTTGTATCCATACACTGGTTTAACTCCAATTATGACTACAGGTGGTAGGAGAAAGGATAATGATCCATTGATTACGATAGCAAGCAGTAATATCAATAATAAAATCTGAAATCAGTAAATAATAATCAGTCAAAGTCACAAATTTAAATGTTGAAATATATGCCTTATTCCTGAATTTAGATGTAACTGATGCTAATGATTATATCTATTACTTTCTGTAATCGATCAATTGGGGATCTCTGTACGGATAAATACTTGTAGTTAAATATGTAATGTTTTTCATAGCTATTCTCACTATAGAAATTGTAAATTCTTAACCCCGAACTTATACCCTACCGATTTTCTTCAGATTTTTATAATTTTTATGTCAATATACCCATTACACATGAAGCATTTAAATTATCCATCAGAATTCAATTACAAATGTACCTATATTAAGTTTAAATCAAAAGTATTGAGAAAATTAAATTCGTTATTTTTGAGAATTAAATTAAAAGTGCAGTTAAAGTAACTTACATTGTTTCGGGTCATGTTCAAAACATATTCCTCACATCAGGCAGTAAACATACCAAGTGACACTGAGTTATTGGGTGATTTTTCTCGAACATTTACTTTTATAATTTGTGGTTTTTTAATGGGGAATTCCGAGTCAGAGAATTTTTTTCGTTTCACGTTAACGTAATCATTACCTATATGTACACAATACGTATATTTTTTTGCATGGTCCCTAATTTAGTAGGACATTTTAATTAAGAACTGTTTACAGACAATATTGTAAAAGACTATTATGAAGGGGTTTCAGTGTCAATTTTGAACAGAGAAGATAAAGAAGTTGATGGGTCTCTCCAAATATTCTCACCTTCAAACAATTATTGCTAAATTCAAAGCTGTATTAATAGAGAAGCTCAGGCTTTCATGGTTGATTTTAATAGATGAAGTATCATTTGATTGTGCTATAGTTGGGTTAGAAATTCCAGGCGTTTCATCTCAGCTGGGGTAGACCCCAAGATAAAAATGTTCGGTCTCTCAGAGTCTCTGAAAGCGGGACTGTGTCGCTGAGAGAGACCGTCGAGAGACTCAAAA
This sequence comes from Agrilus planipennis, assembly GCF_000699045.2. Classification (NCBI taxonomy): domain Eukaryota; kingdom Metazoa; phylum Arthropoda; class Insecta; order Coleoptera; family Buprestidae; genus Agrilus; species Agrilus planipennis. Next base: position 1,173,855 of record NW_020439081.1, read on the forward strand.
AAACTGTTTAGCGTCTGAACGAGAGACTCTAGTCGCTCATAGAGAGATCCTCATTGTGTATCCAGTTTCTGAACGAGAGACTGAAATCTCTCAATAAGTGGTGTCTCGATAGACATAGTTAAAATTTTCTAAGTTGAACATCTTTCACATATTTCAGCGATCCCAGTATTTCTACGAGAGACTCGAGTCTCAATTTTTCAGTTTTATTCATTTAGTCTCTCTGTGATTCCGCCATACACACAACGGCTCTACCCTGGACTATAAGTTGATGGAATTGTAACCCACCAGGTAGTAGGAATAAATTTCCATACAAATGACCTTTAGTAACAATTACTACCTATTTAGTTTATATAATTTGTAGTAGTTTTATAAAAAACCTAGACCTGGTATTGAATTGTTTTATCTTTAGGAAACACCAACATCTAACAATATTAATTATAATGTTCTATATATTCTCTTGTGGTGACGTAAATTAAACATGATAGAAAGTTCTTGAATTATTTGTTGTTTTTAGGCCAGTAATTTTCTCTAATTAGCACTTAAAATTAAATTACTGCTACAACTCTGTTTGTTTACCTACGATTTCGCTATTTTCAAGGACCTTGTTATATTTCACAGCGACTAGATAATACCTAATCTGATTTACAACACGAGCCCAAATTAATGATTCCCTACTTCTATCGATCTAATAACTGTTGTAATAACACTAGTAAAGGGACAGTCCTGGATTTCAATAAACTCAAATGTGTAACAAATTTTACTGATTATGTGAAATTTTCGTTGGCTTCAAAAAAGGCAGTACAATTATGGTATAAACCATTTTTAATATAATTAAAAAAAAATAGTATACATATATTAATGTTTAATTCCATGTTGACGTCGACTATCGTAACCGACTCCTCTGCTTCCTACATATTCTGCATCGTAATTATCCCTGTATTGACTTCCATGATAACGTACATCTTGGTCGTCGTACGATCTTTGCCCATATTGTCCTCTGCTACGATTTTCACCTTGATGGTAAGAACCAGAACCAACTGGTCCACCGACACGATTTCTCCCTTCATCTGTTAGTACATCCTGGCCGCCACTAGCTCTATTTCTACCGTCATGTCTGTGTCTGTCACCATAATGATCTTCTCCGTATCGTCTGTCTTCTAGCCTACTACCGTAATGTTCGTTGTAGTAGTCGTCATTTCTTAAAGGATTCACATATACTTCAGAATCGTAATTCCGTCTTCCGCCTTTTACACCTTGGAGTGGTATGGAAAAAGCGCATGCTAGTAGAGCTAGCAGAACTAAAAATTTTCCCTGAAAAAAAAAAAAATAAGTCTGGTAACGCAGGTCAAAATTGAAACTTTAATTTATTTTTATCAATACCGCTTCCATTTTATTTAAAGCTATCTCTAACTTTTCCTTAGTAGATGCTAATACTGCTATATAATCTACAAATTTAATAAAAAAATAACGGTGACAGAGTACATCCCTGTCTAACTCGCTTGATAATATTTACTTCTCTAAGGTTGCAACCCCACCTCTATAACTGCCTATGCTCTTTATACAAAGTAAGTATCACTCTTCTATCTTCTTGATTTTTGACGCATGGGAAGTTAAGCTAATCATTCTAAATGTTTCGCACCGATCCGCACCTTTCTTTTTAGGTATGATTACTACCACGTTTTCGTTTATAATCCTCTGGGACTTCCCCCTCTCGTGAATGTGACTTCGTGTATTTTGAGTTTAATTAGCGGAATAACTAACAAATTTACTTTGTAACTTTTGAAAATAAATCCTGTTTTACATATATGTTGTACTTAGTATCTCAGTACATTTGCGAATTTATAACTGATTAATGAACTTATAATTGGCATTTACATTTGATAAGTTTAATTATCTGTTTCACTCTAGAATAATCCATATTTCTGTATTAATTAATTTAAAAATTATTGTAACTGAATCTCTCTTATATTCGTAAATTTTGATTCCAGTATTATTTACAAAATTATGTTAAAATATTATAAAAGGACCTGTACTGGTGTTAAACTGATAAGCATATAATTATAAAAAAAGAGTAATAAATTATGATAAATCTGTTGGTTATCAAAACAAAAACAGATGCCCACGTAAGTGAAGGTATACCAATGTTCTAATGATTTCTTACCATTAATTTAATCATCGTCTCTCTACTGTTTATTCACTTAAAAATTTCACTGCAGTTGAAAGAATGAGTGTCAGCGTTTTGGCAGTATATTATATACCAATATGAAATCGCAAAATATTATTAATTATCACATTATCGGTGTAACTGGGATGACCTATTCCTAAAAGTTGATAAAACGTTAGACCTCTTCATGTCGACAAATATTATACAGAAAATCATAATATAAATATTGCCATTAAAGAAGATTCGCTGAATTGTTGTAATAAACAAAAATATTTCATTTTTTCCTTTTATTTCGTTGTGAAACCGGAAATTTTACAGGGATATTTACAATAATTATCAAATATAAAGAGAATCGTAATTTGCTACATTCGTTTACAAAATACTTACTTACCTACTAAAAATTAGTTTAATTTTATTAACTTCATCATACCATACCATAAGATCGTCAGTCTTAAGACTGTCTGGGCACGCATTTTTACCCTTTCGTATCCTGAATTAATCTTCGCATTTCTCTAAAACTACAACATCTCACATCCATTAACTTACTCTCGATTATTATATGATAACAGACAGTCTAAGTAATAAATTGCGAGAAAGAAGACCCTAAATTCGATTTCAAATCAAGAATATTATTTAAATAACCAAAAGGGTAAAATACCATTTATTTTCTAAAAAAAAAAAAGAACGGACTACGTTTCGTCCTAATAAGCTGTCGAATTTTCTCAAGGTTGGTTTTTGAAGTTGAAGTGCAGATGGAATTTCTTTTTTGGAAAAGTACATATTAATTAACAAACCAAACTAACTCAACAATTGTATAGATAAAAACATTAAATATAGCAACCAACATTCACCATTAAGACTAAATATTGTAAAATTAAGCCCTTCAACTTAGGGTGAAACGTTGGCGTTTGTTTTAAAAAAAAAATAACTTTTTATCTCTTTTAGCTTTCCTTTCACACTGAGTATTTCTATATATCAGTCAACTGCAATAATATATTCCATGAATAGATGGATTTGTTTATCATTTAAATAACATGATAAAGAAATTAGCGAAATCAGTATTATGGAAATTTTTAACAATTAATGTGTTCGATGGGTTAGACAAGATCCATTATCCATTATTGTTTCTTTTGTTTTTTATGCATTATCACAATTATCCACCACTCTTTGTTTGGTTAGTAATGAAAAGCGAGTCTATATCTTTTGAACTACATTTTTTCGAATTCCACATTAGGAATTAATATGGCTTATGGCAAGTGAAGTGATAAGATATAAAATATTATGTCGTGACATCTGACCTTTATAACAATCACTTTATTTACCGATATTTCATTAAAATGCAATATTGTTTTTGGAATCAGCTGATTATTTCAATATTCAACTTCTTAGTTGCCTAGATTTATGGAGTAAATCAACTATTTATAAACTGTAACATAAACGAAAAATATATGTCTGGGCATTTATTAAAATGTGGAAATGTTTACATAGAATATTCAATAACACCTACATCGTTCCGGAAAAACAATATTACAATCCAAGTGTCATGGTAACATTTTCTAATAACCATGGTGTTTATAACCATTGTGTTTTGGACCGTGTTCACCTCCAAATCCACCATTTCCACCACCGAAGCCACCACCCTGTCCGCCACCAAAGCCTCCACTGTGTCCGCCACCGAAGCCTCCACCCTGTGATCCTGTATGACCACCACCAAAACCACCACCTGGACCACCACCACTATTTCCGCCGCCAAATCCACCTCCATGACCGCCTCCTTGACCAAATCCACCTCCATGACCACCTCCTTGGCCAAATCCACCTCCTTGTCCATCAGTGAATCTACCACCTTCGTTACCACCTTGTTGGTGTCCACCACCGAATCCACCTTGTCCACCACCTCCTCCAAATCCATCCGCTTCACCACCTCCAACACCTCCTCCATGCCCACCACCAAAACCTCCACCTGACTTACCTCCACCGTGACTGCCATAATATGGTGAACTTGATACAGAAGCCATTAAGGCAACTGTTACACATATGAAAACCTATAAATTAAAATATTTTAGTATGTATCTAAATAACACTTTTATAATTGATGGTTTATTGGATTAAGGGCTGTATTAAAACCGTGTTAAATGGAATAGAGGAACGATGGTCTTAATACTTTTTGCTCCTATCAACAAAAATATCTTGCACAAAAATTTACTAGCAAGTAGTAAAATTATACCACCTGTATCTCTTAATTATTATTATTTAAAATTAATTGAACTCCTAATGTGAGTAATAAAAAAATAAAAAACTTACTATTAGTTTCAACATCTTTCGAATATTGTCAACGATTGAATGGTAATCATTTGTACTGGAATTCTTTCCAGTATTTATGGATTCCTTTACAGATGGTTTATTCTCATTAAGATAACAGTAATTTTATTAAACATGATGCAATACGAATAAACAAAGTGTAATTTTTAATAATACTTTCACTAATTAGCATCATCAACGTTCTACAAATTCAAAACATATTTGTTAGTATTAAAATCTCTTAAATATAAACATCGTTATTTTGTTAACAAAGTGGCCTTTAATTTTAAGAAATTATTGAAATGCACAGATATGCAAATAGCGTGCTCCATTTAAAATTTCGGTCAATTACATAAATAAATAATATAATCAGTGTTTCTAGCCGCACTTGCTTTTCTTAATAATCTGAATACAGTCGAAAATTTTTTTGTTTTCGAGATACGGAATCATAAGCGAAAACCTATAAACAACAAAACGAAAAGAAATTGGTAAATATAAAGGAAAATTACTTCGCAGCAGTTAATATATTGTAATCTCCATATACATTATGTACTATATTCATCGTACATGTACACATATTCAATTTAGTGGGCAGCTATGTATAAAACTGTGCCTAATAAAAAAAAGTTCACAATTTAATTGTATGTATTTGCTGACTTCTCTATTTCAATACTATTGTTACTCTCGATAATGATTATAGCGTTATTAGACCAACATTGTTTTAAATTTTCACAAGCTGATGTAGATTTAATATTACCAGCAAACATTTAAATGTTTGAAGAAAAACCACGTTTATATTTCTGCTTGAACAGATACAGATGCGCCGTAAGAAAATTGATAAATTTTTGACAATTTGCTTTCTGGGTCGATTTTATTTAGTATTTCTACGTATGTTGACCAGTCTTTTTATAGCTTCACAGTTACTACGCTTTTTTGTGCTTCATTCAAACAACTCTGTACTTAACCTAAGTAATTCAGTATTAATAGTTACTGTTAATTTTCCAAAAAGTAACTGGGTGTTTAAAGATGAATGTAAATTTGATTACTGATTGCGTAGATGTTGAAATTTATATATAACTAACGCCTTCTGTTAGGAATACAATACTGAAGAACAAAAACATTTTCAATTCTTGTCATCAATCAGCATTTATTGTTAGACATAAAGGAGCTTTTTTATTACACTAGTAATGTGCATATCTACACAACAAACGTGTTGTAGGAAAGGAAATCTTCAATGAATTTTCATGTCTTGAGTTTCTTCACTGGTTGATCTTCATATGAGCTTTCTCCTAAGTCAATTGGCGAAAGGGAGTCATCATATTTTTCACTCTTGTAAAAATATTCGTCGCTAGAAAACTCTTCAGATTCTTCAACCGAGGGAGATATTGCTTGCGAATTGTCGCTAGAATTTGTCAGATATAGAAACAATTCTCTTTTATCAATTTTTGATGACGAGTCATTGCCATCAAGATTTAATATTTTAACATTTCCATTTTTGACCCTTCCAAATAGCCCGTCGTTGAATGCATTAAACGGGAAACCGTTGCTGTAGATAATCAAAGCGAATAGTAGTATGTTTGGGACAATTATCTTCGTAGTAAACTGAAAATAAGATTAATTTCATGAATAGGTTAAAGATTTTTAGCGATTTAAGTAAGGATTATTGAAAACTATAAATTACATAGATTCACCGGATAGTGATTTTGTCGGATACCGAATAACCGTGTCCCCAGCATTAGTTTGTTCTGGCAGGTTTTCCATTAAATACCATCCAAACCACCTTCGTCCCAAAGCACATTAAATCTCGTTCAAAAAGTCGTTTAAACATTAAGCAATGAAATTTTAATTCTTGGTTGGCGGATTTTTAACGAGATGATTGAATTGAAACCGTTTAAACGAGCTTATAATGTTTATAAATACTAGAGAGAAAGACTGCACGGTAGCAAAAAAAGTTATCATTAATCAAAACCTGATATACCAACACGTGACAGAAATTGTAACAGTTTGGTCATACTGTAAATGTATTCTTGTTCACGAGAAAAACTAAAAGCAAGAACTGTATCGAAATAACAAATAATTTAAGGTAGTAATCAATAAATATTACAAATACGAACAAACGAAAATGCGATGTTTCTCTCTGATTTTAGGTATGCGCAATTGTAACTTCTGGAAATTTGGATTTCAATATTTCTTGTATTTTAGACTGTTCTTGTTTTGTAATATATTTTACAAAAATGTACCTAGTAAAAGCCAGGTATCAAGGTAAAACGTTATTTTTTAACAGAATAAATTCAATCTTCGTTTAAATAAGAATCTAATAACATGCATTAGCCGGATGTGACTTACATACGCTTAAAGTTTTCTAAAAGAATATTTTTTAGATCAAATTGCATACCTACCCAAAAGAATAAATGTAAATAAAAACCAAATAAACGCGTAACGGTGGATCAGTAAAGTTACTTAATTAAATCCCGACTAATCGTTTTAACAGAAATTCATTATCAATAAAAAAATTGTATATTCCATCAAATTTTAAGAGCGTTGTAAGTCAATCGCTGTCATTTTACGATTGTACATTACCATATCTGCTTATCTATACTTTCGTGGTAATTTACTCAATTAAACGTCTGTTTTAATTTTTCACTGCACACTATACGAATGTTCACAAACTGGTTGATTGACTGACGAACTACCTTAGGTACTAATACTAACTCTCAATCAGGAACAATTGATATTAAAAGGTAGACGTGTTTTAAAACACTACGTACGTTTTTGATAAGAAATTTCTCCTTTGTTCGAGTACGATGTATTAAAGAAGAATAAAGAAAAATGCGATGGTTTCTAGCTTTGCAAAGAGAATCAAAGGTGGCAATCTGACAGACAGACAGACAGACAGACATTTATCAAATTAACCGTTAAGTCCTTTGGAAAGAGTCGTTTTTCCATATTTTTTCACTGTGCACAAATAATTTCTGTCATGTTAAGGATTTTGTTACTGCTGAAGTAACTATTCAATTCCAAAAATTTCGCATTTGGTCATCACCAAACGAATTCTTAAAAATGTCAATCATGAAATACTATCAAAATTTAGAAAAATGAACATCATTTAAAATTAACTCCTAATAACATGATTGAAAATTTGTTAGTTTTTGGGATATGTCACATAGTACCTATAAGCATATTCACAAATTAGTAGTACAATAATAAAAAAGAGACAAATTGTTTAAATAGATACAAAGAAGCATAAATTTTATAAAATATCACCAGTATTCCTTCCCTGCGACTAGCCAAGAAAGGTAAAGGTAACTTTCTCTTCCTTGTGGTAGGTATTCGGGATAATAGATTTATAGTTCTAATAATCAATAAGAAAGTAAGATATTTACAATTTTGATTTTATAGTCCGAAACTGACAAATTTAAACTGAAGCGAATATACTTTGGAGAATAGAATTGCAATAAAAACAATTGATAAAAGTAAAAATCATACAAATTAAGAAAACATAAAATGGTTTTAGTTTTAGTAATATAAACTTAATATGGCCACTTATTTCCATAAATGTTGTAAATAATACCTAGTAATAATAACCATTGTATCAAAATTGCTTCTGAACGTCATAAGTTTCATGTTATAGGTACACCATTGTGTTACAATACCTCTACATTAAAACACTTTTGTACATTTACAACCGGTGTAATTAAAGCTATGTTTGGATTAGTACCTAACTAAAACAAATAAGTATTGGAAAGGAGCTTATGTATCATTTAAAATAACATAACATTAAACTGAAATACAACTAAGAGAAAATATTAAAATGAGCCCTAATATATTATTTAAAAATGGGGGATCATATTTTAATTAAAAACAAAAGAAACAGCTAATTAAAATGCCTATATGTATCACTACATAGTATAAAACAAAGTCCCTATGTATGCTTAGATCTGTAAAACTACGCAACGGATTTTGATGCGGTTTTTTTTAATAGATNAAGATATGTGTAAATTGATAATTCGTCTCCTTATCTCCGAAGCAATTGAAAAAAATACAGAAATTAAAATAAGAAGTGTGTTTATCTGTCCGTTTTTTGGTAATAATTTCAAGAAAGTGAGCAGTCTGTTGTAATTTCATACATATCACTATTCGCTATTATAGTATAAAACAAAGTCCCTATGTATGCTTAGATCTGTAAAACTACGCAACGGATTTTGATGCGGTTTTTTTAATAGATAGAGTGATTCGAGAGAAAGGTTTATATGTATAATACATTCATAATATAGTAGAGAAACACTGATAATCATAGAGGTTTCCAATGTGATGTCGTAAATAAACACATTTTTTGCGCTTACATTGCAAACGCTGGCTGAACCCTACGAGATAGATCAAAATAATATACTACAGTAACTACAGCATTCTACATCTTAAAAATGTCTACAAAGAAGCCCGGGATGGTATTGGTCCATCTCTTAGGGATAAGCCACAATGACCATTTTTTATCCTTTACTTTTTATGAGAAATAATGGCTTATTTACGAAGCGATTTTAAGCAATACAGCATTAATTCTTATTCAATTAAGTACCTTGAATACATTATGCTTTTAATATAGATCAATATGGCCCTCTACAGCATGTAATTTAAATGAATATTACAGATTTAAAATGCAGGGACATGGCGGTTGCGGCGGTACCGACCGGGAGGCCGGTTTGTATTGTATAATGACAAAAAAAGCTGTGAATGTTGTATGTAAAGACATTCTGTAGTATATTTAGTATGTTCAGGGGGTGTCTTTTGAAGATTTACCCTCCTCTAGAATAATCTAAACAAAAAATATATTTAGTATCATTTACCCAAATAAGAAATGTATACCTTGCAATAACATTCAGCCCTTGAAATATTACTTTATTCGACGATTAGCTACTGGGTATTACTCAGCTACAATATGTGCTCTTATACAATAATAAAAAATATTTTAATTGAGTTCAACTCGTGGTAATGCATATGAGTTAGCAGGTTGTGCACCACCTCCACGTTTTACTGTAACGGCCATAAAACTCTCATCGTCATCATTACGAGATTGTTGCGACCTCAAAATAGGGCGTCCTGGTGAAACCCGGATTCCTATTCTCTCTTCATTTTGAGCGTTACTTACTATCATTATGGCAATCAAAAAGGCGACGGTTATTTTAATCTGCGACAATTGTTACATAAAAGTGAAATGTAAATAGATAATTTTTACAAAAAAATATAGACAAAAACCACTTACCATTGTAAATAACTTTCCTACGTTACTTGTTAGAAGATGTACTCAATTTGAACAGTTTTAAACGTTTTGTTTCATTTATATAGAAGAAAAAATTATACACTGCGTATTAATGATTGCAAAAAACATAATGCACATTTCAATTAGTTAAATAAGCGTGAAATTTATAATTGTGGGTAAATTTTCTATATTGTCATTTATTATTACGTATATACATAAACACGTCAAATAACGTAAAAACGTAAATCGACCTGTTCCGTTTTGATTTAAAACTGAATCTTAATTATAAATACTGTATTTATTAATGATATGTTTTGATCGCTATAATGAAATGGGGAAATAATAGATAGTATTATATTACAATATATAAAAAAATATATATNTATACATAAACACGTCAAATAACGTAAAAACGTAAATCGACCTGTTCCGTTTTGATTTAAAACTGAATCTTAATTATAAATACTGTATTTATTAATGATATGTTTTGATCGCTATAATGAAATGGGGAAATAATAGATAGTATTATATTACAATATATAAAATAAAATATATGATAAATAATTCTCATCTTTATAAAATATATACTTATGTATGTATTCATGAGATTGCAGAAAGGTAATTTAGATTAAAGATCACTTTAAAAATCTAGCAATCAATTTTTAGAAATAGGATTATGAAACATTGCATTTATCTATTAATTGATAATGATGTGAAATCGGATAGATCTCGAACAACAATTCGCTTATGAATTAGCTTATTATATTTTAATCTACTACATCTTCATTAACGATTTTCTTCTATATTTTAATTCTATTTTAAGTGGATGAGTTCAATTTTATATTTACTTATTTATGACATATTTAAGGGTTCTTTTAATTTTGTTTGTAAAGAGCTGTTCTCATATTAAAAAACGTTTTGTGGAATTTTGGAGTTTTTGAGTGTTTACTTAGTCAGGTTCCACAGTACTCCAATAAATATTCTAGTAAAAGCTGTCTTTTCGCACATCTTATTTAAGCCAATATTCTTTTTTTAAAACGGGCACCTCATATATTGCAAGTAAAGTACCTGCCGTAGTCGTGGTTTTTCGGGCTTTCTGGCTGTCGTCTTTCAAGGGATCTCTACTAGGGTTGTCACCTTTTTAGGCTTTACATAAAGTATTTCTCGACTAAATGGTTCACAAAAAAAGTACTGAGCATAAAAATAAAGTATTTTATTTTTTGTTTTTAAAAACATATTTTTTGTTACACCTAGCAGCCAGTNTTCTTCAAAAATTAATAACTATTTAATGTCTTTATAAATCATTTGACAACAAATTAGCAACATGCCCTAACTGTTGGTACATTTGGCTTGCACTTTTTGTGCCGGAGGATATGTGGCCCTACCCTACATATACATACATATGTAATGTACCTTTGTAGTTAACGACCTTACACTCTAATTCTAAGCCTGAAAGTTGGAGTAAAATGTATCATTCAAAATTAAAATACAACAAGTACATTTAAATTTCACATTTATCGAATCTGTAATAACTGTCTTCTCCATTACATACATTCTATTAAAAGTGGTCAAAAATTCTTTCGTTAGGTACATAAGCTACTTGATCAATAGACTAGGAAAGGACATAATAATATTTATAATTTTATAAAATCGGTATTTAGCACCCAATTAACACACAGGATTGTTACAAGAACAAAGGAATTGTTTACATGTATAAATAACTCATGAGTAAAATATATAAAAATATTTCCAACAAGAAGTTAATTAACTAAGTATTTGATAGGAAAATGTTGTTCTTTAAGAATCCATTTATGCAACTTAAATAACGCCTCATGTATTCTCTTCCATCGGCATTTCTTGTTACTTCCTTATCACAAAAGTTTCTTCCGTTATAGTTTAGCATTGCATAATCGTCACAATTTGTGACTCCATCGCCGTTGCAATCCTAGAAAACCAAGGTAGACCTAACTATAGGTAATAATTTCAAGAATATGTTCTTAAAATTGTCACACTCTTTTCGTAATCAAGAAATGGATAACATTTCGTAGTTTAACCTCTGCTGTTTTTTGTAACAACAATATATTCTTTAGTTACTTAATTAAAAAAAAGCAAAATACCTACTAAATTTATCCATGTTTGCTACTTATTATTATTATATTAAAAGTTGATAAAAAGATCATCGCAAAATTTTAATTAAGTATAATAACATAAAACTGACCTTTATTAACGATTTAGTGAAGTTAATTTATATCAAAAGTAAATGTAATGTTTTTGTTTTACATTTACTTAAAGAAAATGATTGTACAATTCTACCTCTAAAAGTACTTTTCAAACTTACCGTTGCATATCTGATTATATAACTTCTTAATGTGTTCAACGAACATGAATAATCGGTTCCACAAGTTTCATATGCTAGAAAATTAAAAAAATGTATGTGTTAATGTAGAAAAATACACTTTCAATTACATAATTGCAGTGTCTCACTGTCTCACTGTCAGTTAAAACAAATGAATAGAATTTTAAACAATAATGTAATTTTGAAGTTTTTGGTTGCTGGGGCTGAGAGAGATACTATTTGTGAATCCCAAAATGTATCCGTTATCCATATTCGCCAGGTAATCCGTAAAGTATTTTATCCAGATCTAAGTGAGGTACTAGAAGATACTATTTAAACGATAGTATCTCCCGGTATCATAATAGGAGAGGAAAAAAGATAGCAGCTGATTGAGATTGAATCATCCGTGTTCGTATCGTGTATCTGGGCGCTAATGCCAATATCCGTATCCGATATCCGGATACATTTTCTTATGTTCTGAACATCACAAGTTCGTCGCCCAAAGACTGTTTAGGCATAAGTCTCTTTTTCCCACCTTAAAGCAAAAAAGTAGGTCTTTATCTGCCCCTCTTTGCTCCTGTATCCGTTACTAGTCCTTCATGTGTCACAAGGTGTATTATCTCCACATCTCCAACCTTTTATTATCAAAAGTTAATTTTGTCGCAACCAAACAAAATTAATTTTTCTATCCTTCGGGAATACCTAGCATTTTTTCTGGATAAAAAGAGAGTACTTTTTCTGTCCTACTGACAATGTGGGTTCAAAATTTCATGATGATCGATTGAGTAGTTAAAGGGTAAAATAGTAGCAAACGAACTCACATTTCCATTTATAATATTAGTTAGGATAATTTGGGTTTGTGTTGCTAGAAAATTGAATACTTTACCTCCATCTCTATCAGGATCATCATTTGCTACCGTCGGTCTCCCAGAATCCATCCAATACCTCCGTTCTATTTGAAATGGTCCACAATATCCACCTTCACATCCTGCTTGCAGATTACAAGCACTGGCAGCTGCACATAGGCATTGAATACATTTGTCATCCAAGTTCGATATGTATAGGTCTGAAAGATACAACCGATTGGAAAGAAATGAGTGGTACATTTAAGTAACTAATTACAAAGAAAAGCATAGGTATATCAAATAATTAATGATTAGATTTTGTAGAGGTTTTGAAATAACAGAGTGTTTTTAAATGAACCACGTTTCGTAGAAGAAAATTAAGTATGCAAAACCACTGCCCATAAATTTTTAGTTTGAAACTTCTTGTCGAATTTTTTGGCGACTATTACAAGAGAATTCTATTTATCAAAATCTAATATTATCTTTTAATTAATTAAGCTAGAAAGTGACCAAAATCGAAATTAAGTGTAAAAAACTGTTTATGGTGCAAACGTTTATAGGTATGCCCAAAAACTATTAAAAGAACCAGTTGAAAAATTATTTCAATCTTAATTCTAGTCCAAAAAAAAAAAGATTGAATTATTGTTGGTATTTCCAAGAGTTTTTTATGAGCTAGGTATTCTAGTCAATAAAATTATCGAGTCTAATAAATGTACGCAGCATGATAATAAAGATATACTTCTGCAAAAATGTAAATGCTTTTGCAGGAGGAATCGCAAATATTGTGTATTTCTGTTGAGATACCCTGGATATTTCGAATACATTGAAGGCCTTGAACTATCTTTTAATACTAAAAAAATTTTAAAGCAAGTGCAAACTTGAAGAAGACACAAATATCAAAATAATTACATACAAAAGGAAAAGGTAAACGTGGAGTTTAAAAGAAAAAACTGAATTATGACAAAAAGAAGATATAAACAGTTAAATGAATGAAATAAAACTGCTAAAATAGGTAGATTGAGTTACTTACTTCAAATTTTGTTTTTTATAGTTAGATTTTAAACAAACAGAAACAGTGTTTTACCTTGTGCATAAATTTTATCCATAATTACCACTAGCACAGTAACCGCACAGTAATAACAATATATTAACACTTTGGCGCACATAGTGTGCAATTTTCTGCTCACCTCTAGATAGTAATTTGTGGCAATTATTTTATGAAGTGCGGTTCGTGAATCTAAGTATCGAATCGACTACAAATATTTCGCCCAAGGTCCCATATTCGCGTCATATTTCGTTCAAAAAAGAGTTGTGCTGTTCCGGAACAACAATGACAATACTAGGCCAAAAAGAAAGACTCACTCCCACTCATCCACAGCACCAATTGTTTATTTTATGCTTAAGGTTAGATCATTAATTTTGAGTAAATTTTGTGAACGAATTGCACTAGCGAATAAAGGTAATTGTATGATATTAGGAAGTAGTACTTTGTCTAGGTCACGGATTCTCATGTGTGTATCTTTCATATCCCCACGCACCCTTATTAAATTTCCTAAACAATCTAGAACCATTTATAAAAAACTCTCGCTTTATAGATAAGAAATAAAGGATAATACAGTTACAATTTCGTTTCTGGTCAAAAATTGAATTGATTTTAAGAGCAATTTGCTCAATTTCAATCTTAATTGGGATTGAGAATTTACTCGATTTCTATATTTCGTTTTTATCATGATCACAGATAAATCATGTCTTTAAGGATTCACGTACCATCATCAATAGATGTAATGAAATTGTGGTGTACTCTGTCCAACATTACAAGTAATTTAAAGCAATTGAGGGAAGACAAGAACTGCTTATTATACTCTGATTTTCAAAATAATTTCGCAAAGAAAAGAAACAATTTTAACTAGCTTCATTTAAGTTTCAAAGTCCATGCATAAATACCAAATATAACAGTAATTGAAGGTCAATGTGCATCACAACTTTTAAGATTATTTTGCCTTCTAAAAGCAGTAGGTATATATTAGTTGCTTTTATGATAACATATCCGAAATACTATAATTAAAAATTTATCGAGAAGTCAAAATTTTAAAATGATGTTTAAGCAACAGTCCGAAACGGTAGATGGTGTCATTCATTTGTAAATTTCATTTGCATTTGTAATTATTAACGTCTAGCTTCAGTTTATTAGTTTCCCACATGGAAATGGACAGACCCTACAAGCTTCTGAACCGAATCCGGATTTACTTAGATTAAATTACTGTTCACAAATAGTTAAGGATGTGGGATGTTCCAGTTTTAAGGAAATGTGGAAATTAGCTCAGGATACGAAATAGTTGAGGTGCGTGTCCAACCAGTCTTGGAACTGACGACTGGTGTACTAATGATGAAAGAATAAATAAAGCAAAAGATACTCGTCCTAATAAGTAATAAGTACTAAATGTTTTCACTGTGGACACGTGTTTCGCCCACTTCAATTGTTCCGGTTCGTTGATGATGCTCACATTGTAAGTGGGCGAAACACGTGTTGAAAAGTTGGTTATTTTAGTTTTAGGGAAATGCGAAGATTAGCTGAGGATAGGAAAGAGTGGAGGTACGTGTCCAACCAGTCTTAGGACTGACGACCTTATGATGATGATGATGAAAGAATGTTGTTGCGATGGTAGAAATTTACAGGAATCCTTAGTTCTTCTTTTATAGAAGTTAAGCCAAATTGAGTATTACTCTTAAAGGAAAAACAAGAAACACTCGAAACCTTCCTATTTTATTTGATATTAACTACTTCTTACCACAAAACTCTTCATTCATAAATTTCACGAAAACACATCTGTATTCAATAGGTACATATAGTTCCTGCAAGTCAGTAAAAAAAGCCATTACTTGTTGTACGGTTAGTTTAATATAAAATGCTACGCCACTGGTTATGTTTCATCGATCGAAGTGGCTGTTATCCTACACAATGGTTACTAGATTTCCCACTCTAGATATGACAAAACGATCATCAATTAGACAAGCACAGTCATTTGTCTGGTATCCTTGGCGAATTCTGATACCGACCGACTTAACCCTTAACGCATCTGTCCTAAGAATATGTGTTTTTGCACATACACTGTCTCATTACGACGAAGAAAAATAGACAGACGCTTGCTTTGATTAATTGTTAACACTAGTACATGTTTCGCCATGTAATAATAAGTTTTTAGACNAGTCATTGAGTACAAAAGTTGACCTTAGCATTACTGGAATAATCTCACTTTAACGTTTGCTTTACTTCTTCCATAATTAGTAGAAATCGATTCCTCGAAAACGAAGCATTCCCAATTGTTAATATGGTCTTCTGTGATGAAAATAAAGTGCTATATGGACCCAGTAGCCTTAATAAATTACCTTTAGTATCCACTGGAAAACTGTTGTTCGAAAAAATAAAAAATGCTCCAAAAAAGAAGGCAGCATTGGTAATATATTTTTTTGAGAATACTATCATAAAAGCTTAGTTATTAAAGTTGTTTTTAATATAATTCTACATTACTTGACTAATTATTAAAAAATAAGTAAATAAAACAACACTAACATGAACAAATGAAAAACTAATTTCTATTGATTCCTTACTATAGTCGGATACTAGTGAAATTTTTTGATTAGGTATATAAGAATGGGTACTGGGCAATAATACAACTTATTTCAAAATCTTAGCCTAAAGGCATTCAGTTAATTTACTTGTAATGTATTATTTTATTATAATTTTATCAGTAATTGCATTTTATATACGTATTACGTAGTTCAGTTTATCATGAATCTCTTTCGTTTTTTATTAAGGGTTATCATTTTTACCGATGTGACGATTTATTAGCTGCAGTCTTTATATTAAGTTTAGTATTTTGAACAAAATATGAATTTACGATAAAAGCAACACTCAAACGTAACCTTTTTTCAGATAAATGAACCATCAGGTGTTTAAATGAATTATGAGGATTTGTTAATACAGAGCGTAAAATTGGCAAAATATTTCCAAAATGTAGGTGTACATGAAGGGGATACAATCTCGGTTATAAGTGAAAACACCACCAAATTTGTAATTCCTGTTTTGGCAGCACTTTATCAGGGTGTAGCAGTTAACTGTCTAAGTCATACGTACACAACAGGTAAAAATTGATTTTGTTTCAATTCGCTAATGGGTGTGATAATTAAGCTCTGAGTGGGACATTGGCAAGGTTTTTGTGGGGAATCATCATCATCAGGTCTTCAACCGAAGAATAGTTGAAAATATCTGCGCATTTCTCAGAAAACTTACATCTTTACTAACTACTAGGTTTTACCACCTTTTCATACCGTAATTACTTAACTGATCATAATGAAATTTTGTACAAACATTGTTAGGGGTGCAGAAAAGAACTTACGGCACCTTTAATCCAGAAAAACAATTCTATTCCCGAGAGACAGAAAAATTAATTTTTATGTGATTGTCGATAATCTTTGACACGTCTTTGGGGTATGAGTGAGAGCGAAACCTCGGGTAAAACTTATCATGAAATTTTGTACACACATTGACAGGGGTGCAGAAAAAAATATAAAGTATCTTTTATCCTGTTCCCGAGGAATAAAACGATTAGTTTTATGTAATATTAATTTCAAAATCATTTTTTCGATTTTTTATTTACACAATACAAACTACCTCAAATTAATGAGGGGAAAATTGTTGCTGTTGTCACACCCCCACCGGGAATCGAACCCGGGACCTTTGGCTTTACCCACAAATGTTCTACCACTAAACTACGAGAGGTAGAACAGTGGTGCGTAAAGCTATAGGTCCCGGGTTCGATTCCCGGCGGGGCAAGCGAAACCGCGGGTAAAACCTAGTGTATAGTATTGGTTATAATTTTTTTTCCACGGCGTTCACTGTCCACGTTTAATACCCTTACCGAAAGCGAAAATTTTTAAATGAAAATTATTGAGGACAGTCGAGTTCGGCAGGTACGGTCTCATTAATCCCACATTAGGTACGGTCTCATTACTCATTTAGAGAAGTTGTGCGTAACAAAATAATTAACAACTTAATTGTTGCATCAAGTAGTAGGAATTGAACATTTCAAAATTAAATTGGAGCTTTCTTGAGTAGATAATTAAGAACAATTCTACAATTTTCTAGGAGAATTCGCAAGATTATTGAATCATACAAAACCGAAGCTAATATTTTGTTCAGAAATAGTTCAACTAAAACTTAAGCCGTTACGTGAAAGAGCACCTTACATTAATGAAATTATTACCTTTGGAGAAATTCCATATGAGGGAATGCTAGAGCAAATATTACTTCAAGTGACCGATAATGATATCGACAGTTTCAACCTAAAGATGTTAATCCTTACGATACTATCGCTTTAATTTTAACATCTTCTGGAACTACAGGTCTTCCAAAAAGCGTTCTTCTTCCTCACATTTGTTCAAGACAATCATTCATTTTCATGAGGTAAGACCAAGATAACTAAGCTGAAGTTAATGAAGTCAATAGCCGCAAATTAAATGATAATGATGCTTCAGTTATCATTTTGTGTCACTCTTCTTTGCCTTTGTAGCGATAAAGATTATGGCCATATGAATTCAAATGATATATCATCACTTGTGGTACCTGTGACCCATCCATTTGGTTTAATATTACTCACATCTGTGTTGTATACCAACTCCACAGCCGTCATTATGGGCAAATTTCAACCAGAATGCTACTTGAATGCAATACAGAAGCATAAAATTACCAAACTTTACGTGGTACCGACTATAATGAACCTTCTTGCTAAATCCGACTTATTGGAAAATTATAACTTGGAAAGTGTCTGTGATATAGTTTGTGCAGGAGCACCACTGTCGGTCAACATATCAAAAGTTGTAAAAGAAAGGTAGACAATCGCTCCTAATGCATATGGTTCATATCGAACTAATGCCTGTTAGGAACCTTGTGTGTAATTTGTTTCTTTATCTATCGTCAGGTTCAAATTTGCCAAAGTGAGGCAAATGTACGGCCTCACCGAACTTGGCACAGGTGCTTCGATGCAGCTGTGGAACAATCAGAAAATCTTATCAAGCGTGGGTAAACTTATTCATGATTTGGAAGGTAAAATATGGGATCGAGAACGAAATGTAGCGCTGGGGCCTTATCAGAAAGGGGAACTTTTAATAAAAGGTCCTATATCAATGAAAGGATACATAGATAATAAGGAAGAAACGGATGCAGCCTTCGATGATGAGGGTTTTTTACGAACAGGCGATGCAGCTTATTATGATGATGAAGGGAACATTTATATTGTTGATAGATTCAAGGAACTTATCAAATACAAAGGTTTTCAGGTAAACTATTTGAGACGCATATCATTTCTCAAAAGCTAATTAAAAGTCAATTTACTACAAAATTACGTATGATATGACCAGGGTCGGATTATCCCTCAGTGCTACCCTGGGGATCGTCAAAAATGCCGCCCCATTACTAATATTCTTCACACAATAGATGAGACACGACTAAAAATTTTGAGGGGGTGCAAGTAGGGTCCCTACGTGGGTAGGCACACTAGCTCTTGTGGGCTCCATGAGATTGCCCCCTAGGGCAAGCAAGTGGGCGTATAACGCCTTGCCGCATTTGCGCATCATCGGGAATACCGCATGTGGGCCTCGCATTTTCACGAGGAATCTACGGGGAAATCGATCCCTACGATTTCCCCGTAGATTCCTCGTGAATTTCGGCATTTTCCTCAATAGCCACATGAGGCCCGCACACTACATAGGGCATGCCTCCTATAAATTCTAGTCGGCTAGTTCAGAATTTTTTTTGACTTTCCGCAATTAAAACCACTAATTTTTCAAAATTGGGAAGTTATTGATATCAGGCCGATTCTTGAAAATCGAATATTCCTCAGATCTCAACGTTTTGAGATCATAGGTTGAAAAAACTACGTCGAATGCTATAAATTTTATCCGTTCGAGAATATTGTTAACGAAAAGTTTCGAAAACATTTTTTTTCTTTAGAAACGACATTCAAATTCATAGTTCTGGTTGATATATAGCAAAAAGGTAAACCCACAGTATACATTTGTACTTACAGGTAGCTCCTGCTGAAATAGAATCACTTCTATTAAAAAATCCAAATGTTAGGGAATGTGCAGTCGTTCCCAAACCTGATGAAAAAGCAGGAGAAGTTCCAATAGCTTTTGTAGTTAAACAAGGATCAAACGTTACCGAACGCGAACTAGTACAAGAAGTTAATGGTTAGTTGGCTAGTTCCATTACAAAAATTAACTAATAGTTTAGTTTAGTAGTAAAGTATTTAACATTCATTCCTCTTTTTAGAACAATTGTCAGTAAACAAAAGACTGTATGGTGGGATTGTGTTTGTTGATGAACTACCGAAAAACAGCTTCGGAAAGATATTAAGGAATTCTTTAAAATTGCAAGCTGCTTCTTACTGTAAATAATAGACGCACTATTGTTGATCTACTAATAAATTATTTTATATTGAAAGTACCATTTTCTGTATAAGAAATAGGAATAATTATTATAATTTTGCATTAAGCAAAGCATTTTGAGTTTAAAATTTTACCTTATATGGGGTAAATTTAATATTCATGGTGGGCTAGCACATGGGTCAGAACCCAGAACTTTTAATGCATGAGCCTTGACCACCCCAGGTCTAGTCTCAGCTATATACGTCCCTGTATTGACTACAGTTCAACTTACCTTACCTTGTAGTCACGTCGCACAACTATAAAACAAATTAAGATATAAAAGTGATGTTATATTACATTAACTCACATTTTTGTTGTTAAAATAAAACACAAATAATTTATCTTAAATATATATTTTTCTTCAAAAATTAATAACTATTTAATGTCTTTATAAATCATTTGACAACAAATTAGCAACATGCCCTAAC
Source organism: Agrilus planipennis (assembly GCF_000699045.2). NCBI lineage: Eukaryota > Metazoa > Arthropoda > Insecta > Coleoptera > Buprestidae > Agrilus > Agrilus planipennis. The sequence continues at coordinate 1,194,667 of NW_020439081.1, forward strand.
TGTTGGTACATTTGGCTTGCACTTTTTGTGCCGGAGGATATGTGGCCCTACCCTACATATACATACATATGTAATGTACCTTTGTAGTTAACGACCTTACACTCTAATTCTAAGCCTGAAAGTTGGAGTAAAATGTATCATTCAAAATTAAAATACAACAAGTACATTTAAATTTCACATTTATCGAATCTGTAATAACTGTCTTCTCCATTACATACATTCTATTAAAAGTGGTCAAAATTTCTTTCGTTAGGTACATAAGCTACTTGATCAATAGACTAGGAAAGGACATAATAATATTTATAATTTTATAAAATCGGTATTTAGCACCCAATTAACACACAGGATTGTTACAAGAACAAAGGAATTGTTTATATGTATAAATAACTCATGAGTAAAATATATAAAAATATTTCCAACAAGAAGTTTACGACTAAGGTGTTTATAAAAACTTGAAAAAACAAATCTTAAAAATAATCACCCATCAAGTGCATCAGTACTTAAATTTTTAATGTCGTCAATATTAAATTATTATTAGCTGTACCTTTAAAAAACATCACTCTCTAGTTTTTAGTTATTACACATCATCTGAAACGTTCAAGTCTCACAATAGGTTATAGTTCTATTCTAAACATTTTACTTAAAAGTTCAGACCCCTTCTTAAGTATTTATTAGGTATAGTTATAACAATTAATTGAATATAAAAAAGGATTAAAACGAGGTTGGATTATAAGTGGAAGGTATATGTACGTGTACATTCCACTAAAAGCTCATATAGAGAGTTTATACATTTTTAAAGCTCGTAACTATAAAAGTATAACAAGCTACTGTATCTTTTATTCATATATATTCAAAGATTTAGAGAGTTTAAAAGATCAGTACATTGGAAATTGAACAAACATTTTTACTGTGTATAATCTCTCTTGTGTACAGTACGGATCAAAAAAAACTTACAGAACTCTTACTGATTAGGGAATAACAATATTGTAATTTAAACTAGACTTTTGTTAGCAAGCGCAAAAGCTTGCATAAGGGACAAAAGGTTATTTTAATCAATTGTATTGCACGACATATAGAAGTACCTGTTCAAATTCCAAAGGTTTACACAATATTAGGATTACCTACTTAATGTTTTATTTTATTTAACAATATTATTATAGTAGTTTATAGAAGAGAATAAGTGACATGCAGAGTATAGTTAAAGAGATTGAGAAGAATAAAAGAGTTGGGACTTGAGAAAGTAGGTACATAGAGATGCAAACAAACTAAAATCGTGTTGAAGTTTGCAAAAATATCAAATCAACAGCTACTATTTATCAACTTAATAATATAAGTGACTAATTTTATTTTTATTAAACAACAATCAAAATTCTTTATTAATTCGGTTTGCGTGCCTATCATGTACATAAGCTGCATTGTCAAACATTTGAAATACATATTTCAGTTCGCAGCAAATATTAATAGATGGCGATACACTGGACATAACTTGAGATTAATTTTAATTATTCATTTATCGAAAAGAGAAACATCGAATAAATCGGGTCATCAAATAAACTAGAAATAATGTTACATCTCTTTAATTTTAATTGTTTATATTAATGTACATATATGCACATCTTTATGAATAACACGTGTAATATTAACAAACGCCTAACATACATACAATGTATTTGTTAAAAATGTTTGATTTTTAAACCCTTCCTTTTTATTTAAACATTTTCAAAAGTTTTAAGAAATACTTTAAAGTATTACTTAGGTCTTTGCAGTTTGAGTTTGTTAGCCCGTGTGTTAGGCAAAGAGCTTCCGAAATATTAAAAGATTAAGATAAAAGAATTATAAAAAAAGTTTACACTCTACTGTGTTGTGTATAATATAATTACAAGAAGCACGTTTTATTAGAGGTACTCTTAGTTTCGTCATGATAATAACGAGGCTATAACTTAAAATTTTCAAAAACTATTCTATTTCTCTGTTTCCTCTCTATTCATTCCAATTTGAAATTTTGCAAGGCATATTATAAAACGGCTTATAAAATGTTTCCTGGTATATTCAAATAACTCATCTCTACCATTTGTACTGAACTAATCATTTCTATTTATTATTTCTTGTTATGGTGGTCATTGCTACATATCAGCCTTTTTATTTTGAAATGGTCAGTTTTTCTGAATCATTTTTGTAAAGGTTCTGTAGACACGAAAAGCATAAAAAGATTATTACAGTACCTAATTTTTTTCTAATTTATTTCTCCGTCGATGACTCTACATTTGTAATTTTGTAATTACTTTTTGCGCAAAAGAAAGTGGGCTAGCACATGGGTCAGAACCCAGAACTTTTAATGCATGAGCCTTGACCACCCCAGGTCTAGTCTCAGCTATATACGTCCCTGTATTGACTACAGTTCAACTTACCTTACCTTGTAGTCACGTCGCACAACTATAAAACAAATTAAGATATAAAAGTGATGTTATATTACATTAACACACATTTTTGTTGTTAAAATAAAACACAAATAATTTATCTTAAATATATATTTTTCTTCAAAAATTAATAACTATTTAATGTCTTTATAAATCATTTGACAACAAATTAGCAACATGCCCTAACTGTTGGTACATTTGGCTTGCACTTTTTGTGCCGGAGGATATGTGGCCCTACCCTACATATACATACATATGTAATGTACCTTTGTAGTTAACGACCTTACACTCTAATTCTAAGCCTGAAAGTTGGAGTAAAATGTATCATTCAAAATTAAAATACAACAAGTACATTTAAATTTCACATTTATCGAATCTATAATAACTGTCTTCTCCATTACATACATTCTATTAAAAGTGGTCAAAATTTCTTTCGTTAGGTACATAAGCTACTTGATCAATAGACTAGGAAAGGACATAATAATATTTATAATTTTATAAAATCGGTATTTAGCACCCAATTAACACACAGGATTGTTACAAGAACAAAGGAATTGTTTACATGTATAAATAACTCATGAGTAAAATATATAAAAATATTTCCAACAAGAAGTTTACGACTAAGGTGTTTATAAAAACTTGAAAAAACAAATCTTAAAAATAATCACCCATCAAGTGCATCAGTACTTAAATTTTTAATGTCGTCAATATTAAATTATTATTAGCTGTACCTTTAAAAAACATCACTCTCTAGTTTTTAGTTATTACACATCATCTGAAACGTTCAAGTCTCACAATAGGTTATAGTTCTATTCTAAACATTTTACTTAAAAGTTCAGACCCCTTCTTAAGTATTTATTAGGTATAGTTATAACAATTAATTGAATATAAAAAAGGATTAAAACGAGGTTGGATTATAAGTGGAAGGTATATGTACGTGTACATTCCACTAAAAGCTCATATAGAGAGTTTATACATTTTTAAAGCTCGTAACTATAAAAGTATAACAAGCTACTGTATCTTTTATTCATATATATTCAAAGATTTAGAGAGTTTAAAAGATCAGTACATTGGAAATTGAACAAACATTTTTACTGTGTATAATCTCTCTTGTGTACAGTACGGATCAAAAAAAACTTACAGAACTCTTACTGATTAGGGAATAACAATATTGTAATTTAAACTAGACTTTTGTTAGCAAGCGCAAAAGCTTGCATAAGGGACAAAAGGTTATTTTAATCAATTGTATTGCACGACATATAGAAGTACCTGTTCAAATTCCAAAGGTTTACACAATATTAGGATTACCTACTTAATGTTTTATTTTATTTAACAATATTATTATAGTAGTTTATAGAAGAGAATAAGTGACATGCAGAGTATAGTTAAAGAGATTGAGAAGAATAAAAGAGTTGGGACTTGAGAAAGTAGGTACATAGAGATGCAAACAAACTAAAATCGTGTTGAAGTTTGCAAAAATATCAAATCAACAGCTACTATTTATCAACTTAATAATATAAGTGACTAATTTTATTTTTATTAAACAACAATCAAAATTCTTTATTAATTCGGTTTGCGTGCCTATCATGTACATAAGCTGCATTGTCAAACATTTGAAATACATATTTCAGTTCGCAGCAAATATTAATAGATGGCGATACACTGGACATAACTTGAGATTAATTTTAATTATTCATTTATCGAAAAGAGAAACATCGAATAAATCGGGTCATCAAATAAACTAGAAATAATGTTACATCTCTTTAATTTTAATTGTTTATATTAATGTACATATATGCACATCTTTATGAATAACACGTGTAATATTAACAAACGCCTAACATACATACAATGTATTTGTTAAAAATGTTTGATTTTTAAACCCTTCCTTTTTATTTAAACATTTTCAAAAGTTTTAAGAAATACTTTAAAGTATTACTTAGGTCTTTGCAGTTTGAGTTTGTTAGCCCGTGTGTTAGGCAAAGAGCTTCCGAAATATTAAAAGATTAAGATAAAAGAATTATAAAAAAAGTTTACACTCTACTGTGTTGTGTATAATATAATTACAAGAAGCACGTTTTATTAGAGGTACTCTTAGTTTCGTCATGATAATAACGAGGCTATAACTTAAAATTTTCAAAAACTATTCTATTTCTCTGTTTCCTCTCTATTCATTCCAATTTGAAATTTTGCAAGGCATATTATAAAACGGCTTATAAAATGTTTCCTGGTATATTCAAATAACTCATCTCTACCATTTGTACTGAACTAATCATTTCTATTTATTATTTCTTGTTATGGTGGTCATTGCTACATATCAGCCTTTTTATTTTGAAATGGTCAGTTTTTCTGAATCATTTTTGTAAAGGTTCTGTAGACACGAAAAGCATAAAAAGATTATTACAGTACCTAATTTTTTTCTAATTTATTTCTCCGTCGATGACTCTACATTATTAATTTTATAATTAATTTCTGCGCAAAAGAAATCTATTTAAACATGAATTGTCAAAGAGAAAGAAATGGATTTTACACCCTGTAACTGAAAAGTCAAATGCATTTGTTAATATAGAAATACTGAAGATATTAAAAACTACAAAGTAATTCCGATGAAAAAAAATACTTATATGTATATTTGCACATACAACTTTTTTCTGAGGCTAATTGTCGAATTAATTGAACTCGTAAATTATCAGTGAAGAATAATTTTACCGGAAGGATTTTAGATTAAAGTTAAAAAGAAACAAGAAAAGAGTGAAATTTACGACAAGAAATAATTGAAATTTACCAACATAAAATAAATAATCCCAATCTTAACTAATATTATAAAAGGGAATGTGAATGTGTTTGTTTTGTTTATTACCCTTTCACGCCTTAACTACTCAACCGATCAACATGAAATTGTCTACGAACATTCTCAGTGGTACAGAAAAGGACATAGGATACCTTTTATCCAGAAAAAAGTACTATTCCCAAGGGATAGCAAAATTAGTTTTATGTGGTCGTCAGTGATCTTTATCACGTATTTAGGACATTAACGTGAGCGAAGTCGTGGGTAAAACCTAGTAATAATATATAATTGCTTAAATGCAAGAACTTTTCGAAAGTAACAATCAAACAATTTTTCTATTTTTTTTTTCCGGATGATTTGTATTTCTCTGGGTATACATACAACTTTTTGCTACCCGAATTACATTGCTAGAATTCCTCGGGTTGCTTTAAACNAAGAACAATTCTACAATTTTCTAGGAGAATTCGCAAGATTATTGAATCATACAAAACCGAAGCTAATATTTTGTTCAGAAATAGTTCAACTAAAACTTAAGCCGTTACGTGAAAGAGCACCTTACATTAATGAAATTATTACCTTTGGAGAAATTCCATATGAGGGAATGCTAGAGCAAATATTACTTCAAGTGACCGATAATGATATCGACAGTTTTCAACCTAAAGATGTTAATCCTTACGATACTATCGCTTTAATTTTAACATCTTCTGGAACTACAGGTCTTCCAAAAAGCGTTCTTCTTCCTCACATTTGTTCAAGACAATCATTCATTTTCATGAGGTAAGACCAAGATAACTAAGCTGAAGTTAATGAAGTCAATAGACACCTGGATTTTTCACTTTGGGCAACACGAATTGCACTTACCGTTGGAACTAATTAATATTTTAACTTTTATTTATAAATGTATCCTTTATTTTCTTTTCATTCCTTTGGGCCTTCAGTAGTAAATTTTATTTTATTTCCATTGGAAAATCTAAAACTAGGTAAACTAATCAGTGTCCTTGTTGTTTTTCCGCATTACTGGTTATCTTTTATTCTCCTGTTTACTTTTTTTATTCAATAATATTTTGTCTTCAAGAACATCTCAAATATTTTTCTCAGTATCACAGTTGATAAGTGATAAATATGGCGTTGACTTCTACAACAGTCATTGAGTACAAAAGTTGACCTTAGCATTACTGGAATAATCTCACTTTAACGTTTGCTTTACTTCTTCCATAATTAGTAGAAATCGATTCCTCGAAAACGAAGCATTCCCAATTGTTAATATGGTCTTCTGTGATGAAAATAAAGTGCTATATGGACCCAGTAGCCTTAATAAATTACCTTTAGTATCCACTGGAAAACTGTTGTTCGAAAAAATAAAAAATGCTCCAAAAAAGAAGGCAGCATTGGTAATATATTTTTTTGAGAATACTATCATAAAAGCTTAGTTATTAAAGTTGTTTTTAATATAATTCTACATTACTTGACTAATTATTAAAAAATAAGTAAATAAAACAACACTAACATGAACAAATGAAAAACTAATTTCTATTGATTCCTTACTATAGTCGGATACTAGTGAAATTTTTTGATTAGGTATATAAGAATGGATACTGGGCAATAATACAACTTATTTCAAAATCTTAGCCTAAAGGCATTCAGTTAATTTACTTGTAATGTATTATTTTATTATAATTTTATCAGTAATTGCATTTTATATACGTATTACGTAGTTCAGTTTATCATGAATCTCTTTCGTTTTTTATTAAGGGTTATCATTTTTACCGATGTGACGATTTATTAGCTTCAGTCTTTATATTAAGTTTAGTATTTTGAACAAAATATGAATTTACGATAAAAGCAACACTCAAACGTAACCTTTTTTCAGATAAATGAACCATCAGGTGTTCAAATGAATTATGAGGATTTGTTAATACAGAGCGTAAAATTGGCAAAATATTTCCAAAATGTAGGTGTACATGAAGGGGATACAATCTCGGTTATAAGTGAAAACACCACCAAATTTGTAATTCCTGTTTTGGCAGCACTTTATCAGGGTGTAGCAGTTAACTGTCTAAGTCATACGTACACAACAGGTAAAAATTGATTTTGTTTCAATTCGCTAATGGGTGTGATAATTAAGCTCTGAGTGGGACATTGGCAAGGTTTTTGTGGGGAATCATCATCATCAGGTCTTCAACCGAAGAATAGTTGAAAATATCTGCGCATTTCTCAGAAAACTTACATCTTTACTAACTACTAGGTTTTACCACCTTTTCATACCGTAATTACTTAACTGATCATAATGAAATTTTGTACAAACATTGTTAGGGGTGCAGAAAAGAACTTACGGCACCTTTAATCCAGAAAAACAATTCTATTCCCGAGAGACAGAAAAATTAATTTTTATGTGATTGTCGATAATCTTTGACACGTCTTTGGGGTATGAGTAAGAGCGAAACCTCGGGTAAAACTTATCATGAAATTTTGTACACACATTGACAGGGGTGCAGAAAAAAATATAAAGTATCTTTTATCCTGTTCCCGAGGAATAAAACGATTAGTTTTATGTAATATTAATTTCAAAATCATTTTTTCGATTTTTTATTTACACAATACAAACTACCTCAAATTAATGAGGGGAAAATTGTTGCTGTTGTCACACCCCCACCGGGAATCGAACCCGGGACCTTTGGCTTTACCCACAAATGTTCTACCACTAAACTACGAGAGGTAGAACAGTGGTGCGTAAAGCTATAGGTCCCGGGATCGATTCCCGGCGGGGCAAGCGAAACCACGGGTAAAACCTAGTGTATAGTATTGGTTATAATTTTTTTTCCACGGCGTTCACTGTCCACGTTTAATACCCTTACCGAAAGCGAAAATTTTTAAATGAAAATTATTGAGGACAGTCGAGTTCGGCAGGTACGGTCTCATTAATCCCACATTAGGTACGGTCATTACTCATTTAGAGAAGTTGTGCAACTTAATTGTTGCATCAAGTAGTAGGAATTGAACATTTCAAAATTAAATTGGAGCTTTCTTGAGTAGATAATTAAGAACAATTCTACAATTTTCTAGGAGAATTCGCAAGATTATTGAATCATACAAAACCGAAGCTAATATTTTGTTCAGAAATAGTTCAACTAAAACTTAAGCCGTTACGTGAAAGAGCACCTTACATTAATGAAATTATTACCTTTGGAGAAATTCCATATGAGGGAATGCTAGAGCAAATATTACTTCAAGTGACCGATAATGATATCGACAGCTTTCAACCTAAAGATGTTAATCCTTACGATACTATCGCTTTAATTTTAACATCTTCTGGAACTACAGGTCTTCCAAAAAGCGTTCTTCTTCCTCACATTTGTTCAAGACAATCATTCATTTTCATGAGGTAAGACCAAGATAACTAAGCTGAAGTTAATGAAGTCAATAGCCGCAAATTAAATGATAATGATGCTTCAGTTATCATTTTGTGTCACTCTTCTTTGCCTTTGTAGCGATAAAGATTATGGCCATATGAATTCAAATGATATATCATCACTTGTGGTACCTGTGACCCATCCATTTGGTTTAATATTACTCACATCTGTGTTGTATACCAACTCCACAGCCGTCATTATGGGCAAATTTCAACCAGAATGCTACTTGAATGCAATACAGAAGCATAAAATTACCAAACTTTACGTGGTACCGACTATAATGAACCTTCTTGCTAAATCCGACTTATTGGAAAATTATAACTTGGAAAGTGTCTGTGATATAGTTTGTGCAGGAGCACCACTGTCGGTCAACATATCAAAAGTTGTAAAAGAAAGGTAGACAATCGCTCCTAATGCATATGGTTCATATCGAACTAATGCCTGTTAGGAACCTTGTGTGTAATTTGTTTCTTTATCTATCGTCAGGTTCAAATTTGCCAAAGTGAGGCAAATGTACGGCCTCACCGAACTTGGCACAGGTGCTTCGATGCAGCTGTGGAACAATCAGAAAATCTTATCAAGCGTGGGTAAACTTATTCATGATTTGGAAGGTAAAATATGGGATCGAGAACGAAATGTAGCGCTGGGGCCTTATCAGAAAGGGGAACTTTTAATAAAAGGTCCTATATCAATGAAAGGATACATAGATAATAAGGAAGAAACGGATGCAGCCTTCGATGATGAGGGTTTTTTACGAACAGGAGATGCAGCTTATTATGATGATGATGGGAACATTTATATTGTTGATAGATTCAAGGAACTTATCAAATACAAAGGTTTTCAGGTAAACTATTTGAGACGCATATCATTTCTCAAAAGCTAATTAAAAGTCAATTTACTACAAAATTACGTATGATATGACCAGGGTCGGATTATCCCTCAGTGCTACCCTGGGGATCGTCAAAAATGCCGCCCCATTACTAATATTCTTCACACAATAGATGAGACACGACTAAAAATTTTGAGGGGGTGCAAGTAGGGTCCCTACGTGGGTAGGCACACTAGCTCTTGTGGGCTCCATGAGATTGCCCCCTAGGGCAAGCAAGTGGGCGTATAACGCCTTGCCGCATTTGCGCATCATCGGGAATACCGCATGTGGGCCTCGCATTTTCACGAGGAATCTACGGGGAAATCGATCCCTACGATTTCCCCGTAGATTCCTCGTGAATTTCGGCATTTTCCTCAATAGCCACATGAGGCCCGCACACTACATAGGGCATGCCTCCTATAAATTCTAGTCGGCTAGTTCAGAATTTTTTTTGACTTTCCGCAATTAAAACCACTAATTTTTCAAAATTGGGAAGTTATTGATATCAGGCCGATTCTTGAAAATCGAATATTCCTCAGATCTCAACGTTTTGAGATCATAGGTTGAAAAAACTACGTCGAATGCTATAAATTTTATCCGTTCGAGAATATTGTTAACGAAAAGTTTCGAAAACATTTTTTTTCTTTAGAAACGACATTCAAATTCATAGTTCTGGTTGATATATAGCAAAAAGGTAAACCCACAGTATACATTTGTACTTACAGGTAGCTCCTGCTGAAATAGAATCACTTCTATTAAAAAATCCAAATGTTAGGGAATGTGCAGTCGTTCCCAAACCTGATGAAAAAGCAGGAGAAGTTCCAATAGCTTTTGTAGTTAAACAAGGATCAAACGTTACCGAACGCGAACTAGTACAAGAAGTTAATGGTTAGTTGGCTAGTTCCATTACAAAAATTAACTAATAGTTTAGTTTAGTAGTAAAGTATTTAACATTCATTCCTCTTTTTAGAACAATTGTCAATAAACAAAAGACTGTATGGTGGGATTGTGTTTGTTGATGAACTACCGAAAAACAGCTTCGGAAAGATATTAAGGAATTCTTTAAAATTGCAAGCTGCTTCTTACTGTAAATAATAGACGCACTATTGTTGATCTACTAATAAATTATTTTATATTGAAAGTACCATTTTCTGTATAAGAAATAGGAATAATTATTATAATTTTGCATTAAGCAAAGCATTTTGAGTTTAAAATTTTACCTTATATGGGGTAAATTTAATATTCATGGTGGGCTAGCACATGGGTCAGAACCCAGAACTTTTAATGCATGAGCCTTGACCACCCCAGGTCTAGTCTCAGCTATATACGTCCCTGTATTGACTTCAACTTACCTTACCTTGTAGTCACGTCGCACAACTATAAAACAAATTAACATATAAAAGTGATGTTATATTACATTAACTCACATTTTTGTTGTTAAAATAAAACACAAATAATTTATCTTAAATATATATTTTTCTTCAAAAATTAATAACTATTTAATGTCTTTATAAATCATTTGACAACAAATTAGCAACATGCCCTAACTGTTGGTACATTTGGCTTGCACTTTTTGTGCCGGAGGATATGTGGCCCTACCCTACATATACATACATATGTAATGTACCTTTGTAGTTAACGACCTTACACTCTAATTCTAAGCCTGAAAGTTGGAGTAAAATGTATCATTCAAAATTAAAATACAACAAGTACATTTAAATTTCACATTTATCGAATCTATAATAACTGTCTTCTCCATTACATACATTCTATTAAAAGTGGTCAAAATTTCTTTCGTTAGGTACATAAGCTACTTGATCAATAGACTAGGAAAGGACATAATAATATTTATAATTTTATAAAATCGGTATTTAGCACCCAATTAACACACAGGATTGTTACAAGAACAAAGGAATTGTTTACATGTATAAATAACTCATGAGTAAAATATATAAAAATATTTCCAACAAGAAGTTTACGACTAAGGTGTTTATAAAAACTTGAAAAAACAAATCTTAAAAATAATCACCCATCAAGTGCATCAGTACTTAAATTTTTAATGTCGTCAATATTAAATTATTATTAGCTGTACCTTTAAAAAACATCACTCTCTAGTTTTTAGTTATTACACATCATCTGAAACGTTCAAGTCTCACAATAGGTTATAGTTCTATTCTAAACATTTTACTTAAAAGTTCAGACCCCTTCTTAAGTATTTATTAGGTATAGTTATAACAATTAATTGAATATAAAAAAGGATTAAAACGAGGTTGGATTATAAGTGGAAGGTATATGTACGTGTACATTCCACTAAAAGCTCATATAGAGAGTTTATACATTTTTAAAGCTCGTAACTATAAAAGTATAACAAGCTACTGTATCTTTTATTCATATATATTCAAAGATTTAGAGAGTTTAAAAGATCAGTACATTGGAAATTGAACAAACATTTTTACTGTGTATAATCTCTCTTGTGTACAGTACGGATCAAAAAAAACTTACAGAACTCTTACTGATTAGGGAATAACAATATTGTAATTTAAACTAGACTTTTGTTAGCAAGCGCAAAAGCTTGCATAAGGGACAAAAGGTTATTTTAATCAATTGTATTGCACGACATATAGAAGTACCTGTTCAAATTCCAAAGGTTTACACAATATTAGGATTACCTACTTAATGTTTTATTTTATTTAACAATATTATTATAGTAGTTTATAGAAGAGAATAAGTGACATGCAGAGTATAGTTAAAGAGATTGAGAAGAATAAAAGAGTTGGGACTTGAGAAAGTAGGTACATAGAGATGCAAACAAACTAAAATCGTGTTGAAGTTTGCAAAAATATCAAATCAACAGCTACTATTTATCAACTTAATAATATAAGTGACTAATTTTATTTTTATTAAACAACAATCAAAATTCTTTATTAATTCGGTTTGCGTGCCTATCATGTACATAAGCTGCATTGTCAAACATTTGAAATACATATTTCAGTTCGCAGCAAATATTAATAGATGGCGATACACTGGACATAACTTGAGATTAATTTTAATTATTCATTTATCGAAAAGAGAAACATCGAATAAATCGGGTCATCAAATAAACTAGAAATAATGTTACATCTCTTTAATTTTAATTGTTTATATTAATGTACATATATGCACATCTTTATGAATAACACGTGTAATATTAACAAACGCCTAACATACATACAATGTATTTGTTAAAAATGTTTGATTTTTAAACCCTTCCTTTTTATTTAAACATTTTCAAAAGTTTTAAGAAATACTTTAAAGTATTACTTAGGTCTTTGCAGTTTGAGTTTGTTAGCCCGTGTGTTAGGCAAAGAGCTTCCGAAATATTAAAAGATTAAGATAAAAGAATTATAAAAAAAGTTTACACTCTACTGTGTTGTGTATAATATAATTACAAGAAGCACGTTTTATTAGAGGTACTCTTAGTTTCGTCATGATAATAACGAGGCTATAACTTAAAATTTTCAAAAACTATTCTATTTCTCTGTTTCCTCTCTATTCATTCCAATTTGAAATTTTGCAAGGCATATTATAAAACGGCTTATAAAATGTTTCCTGGTATTATTCAAATAACTCATCTCTACCATTTGTACTGAACTAATCATTTCTATTTATTATTTCTTGTTATGGTGGTCATTGCTACATATCAGCCTTTTTATTTTGAAATGGTCAGTTTTTCTGAATCATTTTTGTAAAGGTTCTGTAGACACGAAAAGCATAAAAAGATTATTACAGTACCTAATTTTTTTCTAATTTATTTCTCCGTCGATGACTCTACATTATTAATTTTATAATTAATTTCTGCGCAAAAGAAATCTATTTAAACATGAATTGTCAAAGAGAAAGTAAATGGATTTTACACCCTGTAACTGAAAAGTCAAATGCATTTGTTAATATAGAAATACTGAAGATATTAAAAACTACAAAGTAATTCCGATGAAAAAAAATACTTATATGTATATTTGCACATACAACTTTTTTCTGAGGCTAATTGTCGAATTAATTGAACTCGTAAATTATCAGTGAAGAATAATTTTACCGGAAGGATTTTAGATTAAAGTTAAAAAGAAACAAGAAAAGAGTGAAATTTACGACAAGAAATAATTAAAATTTACCAACATAAAATAAATAATCCCAATCTTAACTAATATTATAAAAGGGAATGTGAATGTGTTTGTTTTGTTTATTACCCTTTCACGCCTTAACTACTCAACCGATCAACATGAAATTGTCTACGAACATTCTCAGTGGTACAGAAAAGGACATAGGATACCTTTTATCCAGAAAAAAGTACTATTCCCAAGGGATAGCAAAATTAGTTTTATGTGGTCGTCAGTGATCTTTATCACGTATTTAGGACATTAACGTGAGCGAAGTCGTGGGTAAAACCTAGTAATAATATATAATTGCTTAAATGCAAGAACTTTTCGAAAGTAACAATCAAACAATTTTTCTATTTTTTTTTTCCGGATGATTTGTATTTCTCTGGGTATACATACAACTTTTTGCTACCCGAATTACATTGCTAGAATTCCTCGGGTTGCTTTAAACGATTTTTTTTATAGTTTTATGAAAAAAAATAACAATAACTCATGAGTAAAATATATAAAAATATTTCCAACAAGAAGTTTACGACTAAGGTGTTTATAAAAACTTGAAAAAACAAATCTTAAAAATAATCACCCATCAAGTGCATCAGTACTTAAATTTTTAATGTCGTCAATATTAAATTATTATTAGCTGTACCTTTAAAAAACATCACTCTNACAAAATATGCTCAAAAGAATTTGTTAACGAGATGATTTATTTATTTTAACACGTTCCGTTAAAAAATAACAACAAATTAAAAATATAATACCTACATGTATTTACAAAAACACACTTAACCTCTTTCCTATGTATTTTGCACTAACATTAAGTGCTTAGGTGTGTGCATGGAATTAATGGGATATTGTTTAAGAATATCTTTCCTTTTAATTTTAAAAGCGGAGAGCGTTGGAATATTCAAAATTCAACAACAATCTTTTACATGGAAACTTCGTTAACATTATTTTTAATATATAAACTATCACACGCTTTGACATAAACAATTATACCGTAGTATAGCAAATTGAAATAAATATATTTTTAGTCTGCAAAACTGTAAAAAAACAAAATACTATGCCTAATCGACATAACTTTCTCATTAAGTTATATCTACATGTAATAAAATTAAGTACGACAATTATATTTACACAGTTACTTAAACGAACGAAACAACAAATAAAAACAAATGTTTTTGGTTAAATTTTTAAAACACTTACATTCTACTGAACACTGCTCGTTAGAAATATAAAAACAGAAGAGAAAAAAAAACTTAAACTGAGGCGAAATAAAAATTGCTGCACAGTAGCGGTTTTATTAGTGATGGTCCACACTGCGCGTTTTCGCCTGAGAGTCCTCGCGGTGTGATGACAACATACGCTCCTTCAAAGTAATTGAAAATAAATCTCCGATCTGGGTAGTATACAGTATTGTTATTGACATCCGATAATATCCACAATGTTAGCGAATTTTCACGTAAAACTTTTTCACTCGATTCTGTATCTCTGTAATACAATTGTAGGTATAGGTAATTTAGAATGACATGAACCATCGCCTTGGGTTGCGCATTGACAAAACCACCTGTTTAGCGATTTTTCCATTTCTACATACGCACATAAATTAATACAATTACATTTGGACGTTATATCACTTTGGCATGTATGCATAGAGGGAATAGATAGTAAGTCTAGGCGCCTTTCATTGTTGCAGTACAACCGGTCCAGTCGAAAATCTCACAATCAAGTGAAACCGGATAGTGTGGGTCAACACTTACTTTAGTTCAGCATACGTCGGCCGTTTAAACAATAAATAGTGAAGTAAATACTAAATTCTAAGCATAATTATGTGTCTAATTTCTAAGAAGAACAACAACTCCAAAAACAAGTACAACTAGGTATTATTAATTGTCAAAACAATAATTATATTTTTCTACATCGATATCAATATTATTTATAAGTCACTGGGTGGAGAAAATAACTATTATTGTAGTGATAATAAAAGTGTTTGTTTTCGTGACTATTAATTTAATTTAATAATTACATTTATTAAAAAATGAATTCAGAAATGAGTAACTTTTTATGGATACAGTTCATGCTTAATATTGCATGGACTTTTTTGTCAAAATTACCATAAATAAATGTGTGTACGTATGACAGCCCGAAGCTACATACAGTAGTGGGCCGACAAAAGTTTATTATCCTCTAATTAAAAACCGCTAGTGTGCAGACGGGAGCTTTTTTTCGCTTAAAAGCCCTTGATGATGTGATATGCTTCCAGTGTCGACATGATGAGATAAAAAACCCAGAGTGAAAACAGAAACGCCGACGTTAAATATTTCGCAACGACAGGACCACCTAATTCTCCTCCTATGAACTTCGACCTGCGTACCACCAACACCGCTATTGTAATTGCTGCTTCCGAACAAAAGATTGTCACGGAAAACGCTAAGCTGTAATAAAAGTTTACTTTTACAATATGCACTCAACTTCCTGAAAACAAACTTCTCTATACATTGCTTGACACCAAAAATTGGTATGCGTTATATCCTTGCTTGTTTTTACCACTTTGCAAGCCTTATTAAAGTTATAAGTAGGTAAATTCTAAAAATCAAGCATTTACTTTTAGTAAAAGGTAGAAGTAAAAGCTTTTGCTACAATTCGTATTCATTATAAAAGGTAGAGATTAGCCCTACCGATTTCGACAAACTATTTGAAATTTGCTTTGTGCAATCAACGTGTGTGTGTTCCGTGACAGCTGTTTATTTTATTTGTTTATTTGTCCAGTGTTGAAAGTTCGAAAATTTAAAATGGTTCGCACAATAACGCAGAAATATTTTCATTTTCTGCACAGGTGACACGACTGGTCCATGTGGTTCGAGATACGCGCCAAGAAAGTGGTCAATGAACCACACAACATTATCCTCCTCAAATTTAAATAAGGTTTTAAAACCTGATTGTCGTGGTGTACGTCTTGGTTTGTACTATTTTCTTTTATGTAAATGCACCATATCAACCATAACAAGCACAACACTGAGACCACACAACTAAAGATTACTTATTCAAGTCCTTTTAGATAGATCTTAACACAAAACTTACCTACAAATACATAAATTTTTACGTTACAAGCTGTGTGATGCCTGGACAGCTACCGAAAAGTTGAAAAGAGCGAGAAAAGTTGTTATGAACCTAGATTCCTTTTTTTAGAAGTAAATCCTTTAGTTTTTAAGCAGATGCTTCTTTTTATAAATACAAATTAAGTAAAACCTTTTACTTTAAAGCAAACTATCGAAGCAAAACCTTTTCCTTTGCTTTTTTTATGCATATACCTTTAAGGAATCGCTTCAATTTTTGGAATCAAAAGGTAATGCTTTTTATAAATACCACATAATATCTCACCACCTTTAAATTAAGAATAATTATTATCGTATACCTTTCGGGAGTCGTTGAAATGTTCCTTTAAGTGCCATTAGCTTTTTGTATCACATAATACATATAGGTGTGTTATATTTATGTATTATGTAAGGTATTATTAGGGTAGAAATACTTACTTTCCGGGATCAACGTGAAACTTATTGCCATGAACGTTGTGATATATGGCTGCGATAGACCACGCTACGCCGATGCCAAGGAACACATTAACTGCGTTACTTCCTGTAACGTTGCCAATACTAGCATCAGCGTGTTGATCCTGGATCGCTGCAACTTTACTGGCAAAAGTGTCTGAAATAATAAAAGAAATTCGATACACTATAATTGTTATGTGGGCATATTTAACAGTAAATCTTCATGATTATTGAATGGTTGCATTGTTGCATTAGTCCTTGTTAAGGATTAAAATTGCGATTTCATTTTCCTTAGAAAGGATTTAAAAATAATCAAGGCCTCATGTTTACCTTTACCGGTTTTCGTTTCTCTAGGTCCTAAAAATGAATTATTTTCAATATTTTACACAATGATTTTTGTTTGTTTATTAAAACAACGCAAATTCTTCTGCAGTTTGCTTTGACTAACCTTATCTAATTTTTGTTTCAGGTAATTTGATTGGAACAAACGAACGTTATTATACTTCATCGTCTTCATTACATAGGGTAAGTGACCTAAACTTGCATTTATTATTCAAACGTTATGTATGTTGACCATAATTTACAACGTATTTTTTAAAAAGTTTTTAATGTTTGAAATTGCCTCAGATAATTAATTAATCTTTCGTGGTAAGTACTAAATGCTAAAAACGTGATGTGAAAAATTACATTTACACTTTTGGTGAGACCTTGTTTCTTGTTGATGTTAACTGACAGAAACAGGGTTGATTTTGAAAGCAATTACTTTATCTAATAATTAGCAAACGTCCTTCAATAAGAAATCCTTCGGCAATTATTGAAAAATCAATGTCCATATTGGCTGAGTGGTGAAGGCCGAGTCGTAAATTGACCTTTAATCCACTTGATGCTATTACTGATGCACTTCTAAAAGCACCTGCTCCTAACATCTCTCCCCTTCTTTATTTCTAATTAAAAAGCATTTTGATGCTCAATTAACTTTAAGATACCAAGATAGTAAATGTTTACTTAAGATTATTAATTTTTTATTATCGTTTTTTATTTTTTAATCCAATTATATCTTGCACTAAGGTTATTGTGTAGTAAACTTTGTTTTTCAGTTGTTTAAATAATTTTCAACTTATTCTGGTATTCGAGGGTGTGTATTAAATTTCCCTACAATTTTTTGGTTATTTCGTTATTTGTAATTTATACCTACGTGTAATTATGTAATTTAGTGGTCTAAATAGGGGATGTCGTAGGGGCCGGAATTAGAATTACCGAACGTATAAATAAATACAAAGTTTGTCAGAAGAGCTCCTAGTGTGCGCTTAATTTTTATTACTTTAGTACTTTTTGACATAGAATGGGGTAGCACTGACCTAATTAGATACAGATAATTATCGAAAGTGATTAATTACTGTATTTTAAACATTTTCATTTATCTGTGAATCGATTCCATCCAAGTTAATTAGCTTACAATCAGTGTACATTAAAACTGCTAATTTATAACCCTGCACCAACGTTTATTGTACATAGGCATAGATAAGGCAAGATAATTTTAATTTACTGTGTATAGAAGAAGTAATTACTAAGATCAACTTGTACTAAGAACTTATTTAATTTTGTGAACAACTAAAAGAGGTTTATTTCTCAAATTAACACCAACATTTGGCCTTTTCGGACAAAGGCTTTATTGAGGTAGACTTTTGAGTCTATAATTCATTTTTTACGGATGGTGTTGGATATGAAAATGGTGAATTATAATATAAATTGAATTATTAACAAATAATGATGATCGATTAGAATAAACATACCTATGCTTTAACATGATGTGTCCAATAGTCCAATGCTAACCCGATTTAATTAATTACTAAGTAATCGTACTATACATTACCTGGTATGCTTGTGCCTAAGGCAACGAAACATATTGCTGTAACTCCATCTAAAATGCCCAACGTGGCGCCGAAATGTGATGCAACATCACCTATGACAGCTGTTACAACACCAATGCAAAATATTGAAATCACGAAGCACAGGTAGCCTCGAAACAGATCTGAAATAAAGGGAAAATGGAATCATTGTTTTAAGTGAAAAACAGTCTAATGAATTGATAAAGAACATTAAATTCTCGTTTATCGGAACTGCCATCATATGATATAGCAGAGTTAAATCGTCTTCAACAAAAAGAAGCGCGAACGATTAATTTAGAAATTCGTGAAGGATTGTTAAAGGTAGATATGTCTGGAGGGCGACGCTGTACGGGTGCGAAACTTGGACGGTGAGAGCGGCGGAAAAAAAAGGTTAGAAACGTTCGAAATGTACTGTTATAGACGAATGATGAGGATACCGTGAATAGAGAAGGTATTAGAAAGTATATGAGAACAGATGTCGCTTTGGAAGTCAATAAGAAATAGGTGAGATAGGCTGGTAGGACACCTTCTCAGACTTGAAGGGCTAGTTAGAAACATATTAGAAAAGTAGTTAAGAGAAGTAGAGGTAGACGCAGATTAGATTACTGTTCACAAATAGTTAGGGTTGTGGGATGTTCTAGTTTCAGGGAATTGCAAAGATTAGCTCAGAATAGAAAAAAATGGAGATGTGTGTCTAACCAGACTGACGACATTGTGATAATGATGATAACCAGATGTGGAACCAAGGAATGAATATGTATTTTGTCCATTTTCTAACTATGCATAAACTACCTTGTTTCATTTGTTTCATCTATGATTAAAACAGTAGTACCTACAGCAATGTTGATAAAATATGTCAAGGTTGAAAATAAACTAAAGGACTGAGTAGGGTGGAGACAAGTATGGGTATATAGTTAATAAGGGCTTCATGTTTTTCATTGACATGATTAACTAGTGCTAATTCGAAACCCATATTTCATGTTATTTTGGTTGACACTTCCTTGTTGAAAGTTTACGTCTGAAGGGAAACTGTTTAATACGATTCCGAACATGAAGTACCAATTACTTTGTTCACTATCTAAAATTTATAAGGATTCTCATCTCATCGTTATTGGCATACTACCACGTAAGATGGAATGCAATCTTCTGCTATAAATTCACCTTACAAGGTAAGTTTCATGAATTTCAATAAGTCTTCAAACCGAAAGCTTTGAAACTGTTTTCAGACATCTTCACATTATTCATTCGGATACTCGAAATCGTTGGAATTAACAAGTATAATTTTGTTTATCGTATATTCCCGAAGAATGCTCTCAAAATCGGTAGTAACTTATTATAGCACTAATTTAATAAACTTTTCATCAACAGAGTGTTTCGAAATAGTTCATATCTTTTCTATAGTATACAGTAAAAATCCGCTTATAATGATATCGAAAAAGAAAAAGAACGATGAACTGTATTATCAATATACATAAGAAGGGTCAGAAAGATGAGCGAAAAAAACCGAATCGTTAATTTCTATTAGACACTCACCTGTAGGGGGAACAAAAGCAAAAATAATCTTCCAAAAGAGGGTGAGAGAATGCATAAAATAATCAAAACAGGACGGAGCTTTAGCTTCATCTTCGTCGCTTGGACTAACAGTAACGGCTTCTATGAATTGTTCTTTCCATGACGACGTGCCGATTAGTAAAGAGGCGTTTGCTCGTTGAACTAATTTATCTACGGTATTCTAAAACAAGAAACATCATTTATAAACAAATCATGTGTCATATAGATGTAAATGGAAACTTCTAATTGTGAGATAGAAAAATGAGAAAATTTAAAATGTTCATTATAGCTCATGGTCGTCTATTGAAATCGTATTGTCTTAAATGTATTTTGTGTTCAGTTAATGATTGCAACCTCCTGCTTTATTTCCCAGAAGGAAAAATTATGGTAATGTGTTCTTGTTTCTTTAGAAGTATAATTTATATCGCTACTCGTCTCCTTTATCCTTGAATATTCGTTGCTTTAATTAATTCTTGGCCCCGAGGAACTGTGACTGTCAGACAATTTAAGATACGTATATTTTTTATGCCCTCCTAAAAAAGAATTAGATCTTCCTTTTAAAGGGCTCCGCAATTACTGAATTTCCGTTTTCGTTTCTTTTTTTTTGTTCGGTTTATGCAAACGAGTGCTTACCTTGAATTCTTTACTCTCTTTTATCCTAATCTGGGCCCTCGTGATTTCTCCTAGCTGTGGTTTTCCCATGATGGCAATCTTTTCCTGGTCCGTTCTCTCCTCCGGTCTTTTCTTTTCCGCCTCCGCCGCTAGACTAGCTATCTCGTCATCTGGTAACAGAAATTAAACTTCAACTTTCACAGTTTAAAGTTTAGAAATGAAACCAAAGGCTGCTCCTAAAGGAAAGTTCAAGCAAAAACACCTGCAGTATAAGTAAGCATTAAGAAATCTAATACAATAAAGCTCACTATTCAGGGATGTAGGTGCAAAAGCTGCTACTAATAAAACAAAAAAAGTAAAGAAGAGTTACCTTACGTAATATAAAGAAACTTTTGCTAAACGCTTATTTATGTAGACCCGGATGTAGTAAAATTTTTACATCTTTCAGAATAAAATGGATAAGAACGAATCTTAACTAATATTATAAATGCGAAATTTGTTTGCTATCATTTTACGCCTTAACTACTTAACTGATATTTATGAAATTTTGTACACATGTTAAGACCGAAAACGCTCAGTGGCCGGAAAAAACAGCCACATCGCGTTCTGACTGCCTTCGAACGCTCAGAACGCGTTTTGACTGTTTTTAAACGCTCGCAACGCGTTCTGGTAACTGTTAAACAGCCGGAACGCGTTTTGTCAATTGTTGAACGCTCACAATGCTCACAACGCGCCAGGAGTCTCGACAATATAAGTGTTCAGTGTAACTTTCTTCCTAGAACTGAAAAAGAATTATAAGAAATTTAATAGATATTGTTGAAATGATTCGGCGAGAAAAACCGAACCCATCTTTGGTATCCAATTATAGTTGTCAATAATTGAATTGTTTCCTAAAAACTGATAAATGGATTGAAATTCATTTGTTTTATAAGTACCTACAATATAAATCTCATTGTACGCAGGTAGAAAGCGGCAAATAATACAAGTCGAACATTAAGAACACGTTGTGAGCGTTCAACAATTGACAAAACGCGTTCCGGCTGTTTAACAGTTACCAGAACGCGTTGCGAGCGTTTAAAAACAGCCAAAAAGCGTTCTGTGCGTTCGAAGGCAGCCAGAACGCGCTGTGGCCGTTTTTTCCGGCCACTGGGCGTTTTTGGTCTTCGGGCCTAACACACACATTATGAGGGCTACAGAAAACGACATAGGGTACCAATTATCCAGAGAAAGTACTGTTCCCGAGGGAAATAAAGCTTAGTTCTACATGGTCGTCGATGTTCTTTGACACGAATTGAGGAGATCAACGCGAGCGAAGCCGCAGGTAATATTTATCACGAAATTTTGTTGACATTGTCAGGGGTACAAAAAATTACATAGGGTACATTTTGTCCAGAAAGAAAGTACTGTTCCCCAGTTGACCCTGTTTTTTTTGCGATGCTTAAAAGTTGTTGTATCTGTAAAAATTTATTGCAATGTATTTATCAATTAGTACGTGAGTACATTTTATTACAACCCCTTTTCAATTTGCATATGTACGATATGGCACATTTTTTTGGTATAAGAGAGGAAATTGCTAATAATGTTTTTACAACAAATAACTTCTATCAGATTGCATGTTTTGTTTTAATTATTTTCTTTATAGTTGCTAAACGTAAAAAATAATTAGTTCGTTCTTGTTCGATTTTAATACATGCTTACCTGCATACCATAAGAAATAATTATTATTAATATTCCAAGCAGTAGTTATACCATTGTCATAAAATATATAGTTATAAGGGTTTACGTATCCATTAAAAAGTCATGAATTGCTATGTGTCTACCCTTTCTGCGATCTTATCAGCTTCAAGTCATATTATGCCAAGTATTAGTTTTACTGACACGTCACGACGCAACTAAGAAACATAAATTGGAAATAACGGTGTTCATAAAAGAAAATTGCGGAGCCGAGAAGCTACAAATTGCTTGCGTGAACGTTGATCCTTATTTCTAGGCATGATATTACCTATCATCAAGTTTAACATGAAAAGGTTAAACATTTCTGATCAACACAAGTTACCTATATCAATCACAGAAAATACCAATTGGAAGTGCGAAAAGCAAGGTTTTCAGTTCCGGCGCATATTTCTATGCATTTGGAACAGCACTCACCATGATTACTAATATCTTTTTGTACAAACAGTAAAACAAAACTACTGGTATTCAAGAGAAGAAAAAGTAGAGAAAGAAGACGAAAAATTAGTAGCTGATGTTTGAAATCTAGGAAGTCATAGAAGGAGTTGTAGAGATATAAAAATAGGATAGCGAAGGGTCACGTCAGCTTCAACAGAAAGAAATCACTTCTATGTTCGCGAACGGTTAATTTAGAAATTCGGTACTACAGATAAATGATAAGGATATCTTGGAAAGAGATGGTTAGTAATAAGGAGGTATTAGAAAGAATGGGAGAACAGACGTTAATAAGAAATTGGCAGGGTAGGTAGGGAAGACACCTTCTCAGGCATGAAGGGCTAGTTAGAGACATATTAAACGCAGAAACAGGAGTTAAGAGGAGACATATATTAGATTACTGTTCACAAATAGTTAAAGATGTGGGATATTCTATTTTTAGGGAAATGCGAAGATTAGCTCAGGATAGGGAAACCTCGAGGTGCACGTCCAACGAGCCTTAGGACTGACGAGCTTATGATGATGATGATTGACTAAGAGAAATCGTAACTAATAAAAATGAAATTTAGAATATATTAACGACGTTAATGGAAACTTTTTAACATTTAATAGATTCCTGCTTGAGTAGAATCTTAGCTTCGGTTATATTTAAAATAAACAACTGTAATGTAATATGTGAAAATGACTGGATCGATGTTGCTTTTGAAGTGAAGTATTTATAAAGTTTAATATTACTGAAACTACTTCTTCTTGAACTAAGTTACAATATATATAAACTTGAAAACTATCTAAAATTACTTCCAAAATTAACTGGCTTCTTGAATTCAAATTTAACGCTGCCATGAAGTCGTCCGGCACACTAAATGGCTGAAAGTGTAACTTACGACTAGAAGTAAGATGTCCTTGCATCAATAAATAGCAACTTTCAGTGTACTTTTTACACGTCAGCTAACAAAAGTTTTAGAGGAAGTAATAGCGCCTAGGGAAATTTCGTCCCTTTCTAAGGAGCGGTTGTGTTAAGTCCATTAACGTTGATAGTTTTCCGGAGTTAAACTGAATTAACTTACGAGTTGCAATAGTTTACGTACTCCGATACTTGACTTTTACATGAATAATGCATCTAACTTGTGGAAAGCATCCCTGTTTAATTTTGGTTGCAGTGAATTATATACGTGTATACATATACTACGTACAGGTATACACACATGGTTTATCCTCAACTCATTTACTTTCACTTATTTTTACATTTATTTGGAGTTACAGTGTAAACTTTTTATAACGTTACTCGATTCAACGACAAACTCCTTAAAACGTCGAAATTGCTTGACTTTGGTTGGTTTACATTGTTTTCTGTACAATATTACACTCTATATAGCGTCACGTTCACTCTATTTAACGACAACAATGCGGCATTATAAATCATTGAGCAGTACTTTCTAAGTTGCCGAAATAGATAAGAACTGCAGCTGTGTACGTTGTTGAAGAAGACGATCCTGTCCCTCCACCAAGCATCAAACAAGCACTTGATGCAGCGAAACTATTAAAAAAATACTTTTTATATAATCAAATTGATCCAGCAGTATCTCAAGATATGAGTAAGATACGTAACAAAATACAATTAAAATATTGGAGCAGCAAAAAACATCAGACGAAGATAACAGGCTATACGCAATGTATGAATAATAATGTTCGTGTGCAAAATGTGTACTATATTGGTAAATGCATATTATTATAGAATAGTAAAATAATATCTTTTATTTCTCTCCATTTAACGACCACTCTTTATAACGCCGAAAAATGTTCAGTCCCTTAAGTGTCGTTATATAGAATTTACACTGTATTTCTGAGGGTATTTGTAAAGAAAAATACGGCTTTTGGCATAGTAAAAGATAAATGTATAATAAATTATCCTATATACATTTTTAAAATATGTATATCTAATAAAACAATTCGAAGTGGGCTGGCGAAACTGCCGTACGCGGATCGCAATTTCGATCTTTTTGGATCTTTTACCCGCTGCCTTAACAGCGCGTTTTAGAAAATACGACAAATGGCGCTGTAAACGCCATCTGTATCTGATGAGATCCAAAAAGATCGAAATCGCGATCCGCGTCTGACAGTTTCGACAGAATACAGACCACTTCGAATTATTTTATTCGATTATGGTAACGTGCCTACCACGTTGAGGTGAGCTACGCCTATATTCGTTTCAGGAAGTAGATATCCATATATTTAAATGGACCTTGCTGAACCATACGTAATCCTAAAATGTAGTACTGTACTACAGATGGCGTTTACAGCGCCATTTGTCGTATTTTCTATATGTATATCTATACAAGCATGCGCTGAAAACTTTTAGAAAACTTTTAATAAGACAATAATAACCAACAGTCGAAAAAAATAAAGAAACATTACTAAAATGACAGAATAACGCAATCTTTTGTAAACAGCTGTTGAATATGTTTGTAAGTAACTGCAAAATTCTTTCAAGCTTAAAATTCGCATTTGCTATTGCACCAAAAGCTCAAAATATGTAAGTTATAGCAAACAGTTAGATGCGGAAAGCTTCAAAGCAAAATCCAATAGTACAACCGTACACGTACAAAGGGTTCAATTACTTACTCGACATGCACAGTGCAGCATGAGAGGAGGAAGAATAATAAGAAGAGAAGAAGAGAAGATGCAGACAGGTAATATGAAAAAGATTAAAAAAAGTAAAAGTTACGAGGGAATTTTCCAACGATACAATACTTACATCAACATTATCCTACATACGAGGTGGTCTTGATAATTTTCTCAAAAATCAATACAATCAATAAACATCGGCAAAAAAATAAAAATCTTTCGTATTTACCAAAAGCTGATTTCATATTCTTTTGCTTTCTATTTTGGTTTCCGTCTCAAAAAGTTACCATACTACAATTTATTCTCAACAACACATTTTCAATTTTAAGAATTTATCACTACCACCTCGTATCTCTACGGTTAGCAAAAATCAGCAGACATTTTTTATCTCTCTCATTTACTCACTAAATAAACCTTGATCCACTCATAAGATAAAGACAAAAGTTATTATTTCAGTAGCTTTTCTGATATTAATCTATTACTAATAATTTGTGAATTATATTATTTTGTATCTCTAAATTTAATTGTAAAAGGTACTTACTACTAGTGCAGTACGGTGTGTAACTGAAATACGAGGGTGGATTGATAAGTTTCCGGCCTAACCAAGAGATGACGCCACTAGGCCTACCTTGAGGTGACATTCTATAGTACCATCCTTGGATAGCTTGTAGCTATAGTTTCAGCCCGATCTCCTTGCTAGTGTAGGTTTGACAGCACGCTGAACAAGACGCCTCTGTGGTTTTCGTAAAAATGGAAAAGCAGGAAAATCGTGCTGTCATCAAATACTTTTATTTGAAGGGGTTAACGCCGAAGGAAATTAAAAAAGAGATGGACTCAACACTGGGGACATCCTCCCCGTCATATTCAACCGTTAAGCAGTGGGTTTCCGAGTTTAAAAAGGGTCGTGTGAGCACCTCTGATGGGCCTCGCTCAGGACGCCCCGTTGAGGTCACAACTCCAGATATGATCGAAAAAATTCATCAAATAGTGCTGGGAGACCGCAGATTGAAAGTGCGTGAGATAGCTGAGACCTGTAAGATGTCATATGAACGTGTGCAACATATTTTGCACCAACATTTGCATATGGAAAAGCTCTGTGCAAGATGGGTGCCGCGTTTGCTAACAGTCGACCAAAAATTGATTCGAAAAAACATTTCTACCGCAAATTTGTCATTGTATAAGCGTAATCCAAGCGAATTTTTGCGTCGATTCGTAACCGTTGACGAAACGTGGGTCCACCACTACACTCCTGAAACCAAAGAACAGTCTAAACAGTGGATTGGACCAGGGGAACCAACTCCAAAGAAGGCAAAAACAATTTTTTCGGCGAACAAGGTTATGGCTACTGTTTTTTGGAATGCAAGAGGTATTATATACATTGATTACCTTGCAAAGGGTAATACTATCACTGGTCAATACTACGCAGACTTATTGCAACGTTTGAGCCACGAGGTGAAAATTAAACGACCTCATCTGGCGAAGAAAAAAATCTTGTTTCATCACGATAACGCACCAGCGCACACGTCAATCGTTGCGACGGCTAAAATCAACGATCTAAAGTTTGAATTGATGCCGCACCCTCCTTACTCTCCAGACCTAGCCCCGAGTGACTATTTTCTGTTCCCTAATCTCAAAAAATGGCTTGGCGGTAAGAGATTTGCGGACAATGAAGAAGTAATCGAAGCTGTAAATGGTTATTTTGAGGAGCTTGACGAATCAGTCTATAGAGATGGCATTAATAGACTGGAACACCGCTATGAGAAATGTATCAGCCTTGGAGGAGATTATGTTGAGAAATAAAAAAAAAAAATTTTTAAAAACCTTGTTTTTCTTGGTCAGGCCGGAAACTTATCAATCCACCCTCGTAAGTGCGTATCTTGCAACAGCTGATAGGACACTACAATACATGAAAATTAAAGTCCCAATGTTCACTGTTTAAAAAAAAACGTATTTGAAGGTACAGAAAAGGGCCAGTCCGGCTCTGGTAAATCATACTGAAAAATACGATAACCCAACGCCGCATTCGATCATCTGGTAATAAGCGGCATCAGGCATTGGCAATAAGTCAGTGTATTCTAATTTGGAACAATTTTTACAGTGTACATATGTGTACGACAACTAACATTGCTTACTTTCCATTCCATCAATATGTAGTTGCTCAATCCTTACCGCAATTTGTTGTGTTACACCCATGTTGCTCGGATTGTAATTTCTTGCGGTTTTTTTACAATTTTTTTCCTTAACTATGTATACTCACCATGCGATTCCAGGTTTACACTGTCTGTAGTTCCGTATAATAACATTTAATGCATTCACTAGTCAGGTAATGTTATTCATTTAGAACTGACAATTGATTGATAAATAAAAAAGATAAATCAATAAACTTGTTGATTTTTGCTAACATTATTTACTTATTATGTTATAACATGTTATTAGAGATCTTACCCCCGGACATCTGCGGCTCACCCAATTGTACATAAAACAGTACATCCTTTTCGTAACTGTCTTCTTCTATAATAGTCAATAGAATAGATTTCCTGCAACAAGAATGGCATATTTAATATCTAATTGTATGATAAAATAATAGTCTCATAAATATGTATGAAAATCATAATTTTTTCTGTTTATAAGACTAGAACCGTAAAGGTGTATGTTTGGAGCGCGGCGCTGTGCGGGTGCGAAACATGGATAGTGGGCGCGGCGGAAAAGAAAATGTTAGATGCATTCAAAATGTCGTGTTACAGTCGAATGATGAGGATACCGTGGACAGAGAAGGTTAGAAATGATGAGGTATTAGAAAGAATAGGAGAAACGAGAATTCTGTGGAAGTCAATAAGAAATAGGCGAGATAGGTTGGTAGGAGCACATTCTCATGCATGAAGGGTTAGTCAGACACATGCTAAAGACAGAAACAGGAGTTAAGAGGAGTAGAGATAGACTCAGATTAGAGTACTGTTCGCAAATAGTTAAGGATGAAGGATATTCTAGTTTTAGGAAAACGCGAAGATTAGCTGAGGATAGGAAAAATGTGTGTGTGACTGTGGTAAAAGGTCAATTAGTACTGTCATCCGCTATTTACTGAGTTTTCAAAAAGATACAACCCCTGAAGGTTAACAATACATAAAATTGTACTAGAAAATTCGTAACAATAACTGATATCTACATCAGTTATGTTGCAATCCTTGAATGAGATTTAAACAAGTTTGCTAAGTGAATACTTCAAAAAAAGTAGCATAAGAAACCACCAACCCGAAACTATCAAATTTAACTATTTATGTAGCGAATTTTTTGAGCTTTATACGTTCCTGCATCCTGTTGGCACTATTTTCTGGAACATCCTGTACAAAGATCTATAATATAATGTTCTTTTGATGAAGATGTTTTGTTGATGTTACGCTATCGCGAAACTAGAGAAAATCGAATTCTTCGGTCGTGCAATTCTATTATTCTGGGAGTAATTGCGGTGGGTTGTCTGGGAACGTGCTTTGCTATCCCAGACGAGTTGGACCTCGTTGAACAAACTTAATTCAGTGGTAATACAGTCAAAACGTAGAACAGAGTATGCCGAGAATGCCACTAATTTTCATTCTTGTTTCACTAATGGAAATAACAAAACGTATGTTCTTTCTTGGAAATCTGTCGTTTTAATGGAAACTTTTATGGAAATTAATACAAGTTTATAGTTACAGGGATATATATCGTTTTTACATATTTGTTGACAAACAGACCAAGTTTCTTTGTATTCAATTCTCTCAGAATCAGAAATACAATGAATGTTAATTTAATATAATATAATTTATGTTATTTTTGCAAATAGTCCAATTTAATAAACCCTTTTTTATCTATTACGAAAAGACAAAATTTACATATTTAGCAAGAAAGCCTGGTAATGCGGCAATTTACTTAACAAATGTTATATCAAATGAGAAACGAAGTTCATGAAAAACCTGCCTAAAGTTGCTCTAGGCGAGGATGAAATGCCCGTATATTACGTTACGTCTAGATAAAACAAGGATAATCTAGTTTAGTGGAAGACCGTGAGGGTACTAGCTAGCCATAATAATTCATCCCTTATCATCTCATGGATATTAAGAAGTGGTCCAAATAAACAACTTCACCAGTTTACAGAAAGATAACAAAACGTCCCACTGTTTTTAGAAATATCGCCTTTACCATAATCAGGTTGTAGGTATTCAAAAAAAAAAGAGAATCGTATAATTTTTAGTTCATAGCTTTGATTTATAATTTTCTGTATCAGTTATTACCATACGAATTACTGAAAGCATCAATCTCATCCTCATAGTATACAAACACGTTACAAAGAAAAAATTATTTTGCTAAATAACGAACAGCCTGAACTTTAAAAAAAACACACTTCCTTAGTTTATAATGAAGGCATAATCAAAGTGATTTGGTCAAGAGGGCTAATCAACCTTGTTAAAATGAATCCCACTCCTGTAATTTTTTTTTATAATTTTGACAATGTCATGTACAAAAAAGAAAAGTCCTGTATTTTTTATTCCATCTAGTCTGTTAATGGTCTTATGAAAGACTTTCCATGGTGCCTACTGTAACTTAAACAAATTATGTTATTAGGTACTTATTGTTCTTGCTGCAGTTACCCAAAAATTAAACGAGAAATTCTTTACTTCTGGTTTTTGCAAAGCAGAATTGTAAGAATAGGACCTATTGTATACATCAAATATATACATATATAAATTCATTACAATTTTTTTTTTTTGAGAAAACCATTCTTTTGATAAAGACCTTCTATTTGACCTACATTTATCTCATATCTGTTAACATTACGATTAACATCTGACGATATCGTTGTTGATACAAATCTTGGAATGTAAACTAACCATACACATACACAATCATGTAATAAACTTACAGGAGAAAGGAGATGATCAGTCTCTTTTCGAACGTCTCTAGTTACGGTTTATAAGGTCGTGTATTCGTCAGATCTCGTCTTATCATTGTATATACCTAATAAAAACTGTATCGTAAAGTCAGCGACAGTTAAAAAAAAATGTGAAGAATCTCTACAATTATTAAGGTTTGTAATTTTTAGTTACTTTGAAGTTACTATTATTGTACACAGTGTTTGTTTTAAATATTTACAATAAATTACGCTCCAGTCTTCGCAATCTCTAAAATAAAGCAATATTTTGTTCGCAAAATATTGCAAACAAATGTAGGGTAGAATCATGAGGCAGAAAATATTGGCAGATCACAGGGCCCTTATTGGTTTCCTTTGGAAACCCTTTTATCAAAAATAGTGCGCTGAAGCAAAATTTTGCATAGAATCCACTAGCGTAAATAGATTTGCCTTAAAGATTATATCTTTTAAGAAAACATTTTCTCATGTCTCATATTATTCTCAAAATTTGATAACTCTGTAATAACTTTGAGAATGTTATATAGGTTTATTTACTATATACTCTTAATTTAGTGTTTTGGTAAGGATTCAAAGAGTTCAAAATACAGAACTTTCCAAGCCCATATTAGTAGAAAGGTAGTAACAATTACGATAATGGTATGAATACAATACATTGTTCGTAATCTCTCAATAATATCTAATCTGAAGTAAATCTTGAAATCTTGAGCCATTATGTTACTGTTTCTTTGTGGTAGAGGGATTTGTCTACAGGACGATTTTCCGAACTTAAATTTAAAATGCTCAATTTTGCTAGTCTTTTGCAGAAAAATTTCATAAGAATCATTCTTGTAAATATCCACGAAGAAAAGATATCAACATTTGATTGATTTAAATACGTAAACAATTTCAACCTTGCACCATCCAAATTTTGAAACATAAAAGCTCATTCCAATCCCAGAGGGATTTCAGAAGCATCCGAAATTTAATGGTTAAATAAGCATTAGTTAATTATTGAACCAGTACATAGTGAAGGTAAGAAGCCTCACTCAAATATAAATATAAATATTATAACGACTGATATATAAACAAAATTCTGTAGAAAAAAAAAGACTCGGACCAGAGAAGCATCCTCATTTTCTCTTAAAGAATCTGAGTAAGACACAAGTTGGTGGTTTTATTTATTGCTTTAAAATATCTTCCGTTTCAGGCTTGTCTATGTTTGAAGTTTCTAAGATTTCTAAATGATATTCATGTATGTACGAGGGTGGATTGATAAGTTTCCGGCCTGACCAAGAAAAACAAGGTTTTTAAAAATTTTTTTTTTTTATTTCTCAACATAATCTCCTCCAAGGCTGATACATTTCTCATAGCGGTGTTCCAGTCTATTAATGCCATCTCTATAGACTGATTCGTCAAGCTCCTCAAAATAACCATTTACAGCTTCGATTACTTCTTCATTGTCCGCAAATCTCTTACCGCCAAGCCATTTTTTGAGATTAGGGAACAGAAAATAGTCACTCGGGGCTAGGTCTGGAGAGTAAGGAGGGTGCGGCATCAATTCAAACTTTAGATCGTTGATTTTAGCCGTCGCAACGATTGACGTGTGCGCTGGTGCGTTATCGTGATGAAACAAGATTTTTTTCTTCGCCAGATGAGGTCGTTTAATTTTCACCTCGTGGCTCAAACGTTGCAATAAGTCTGCGTAGTATTGACCAGTGATAGTATTACCCTTTGCAAGGTAATCAATGTATATAATACCTCTTGCATTCCAAAAAACAGTAGCCATAACCTTGTTCGCCGAAAAAATTGTTTTTGCCTTCTTTGGAGTTGGTTCCCCTGGTCCAATCCACTGTTTAGACTGTTCTTTGGTTTCAGGAGTGTAGTGGTGGACCCACGTTTCGTCAACGGTTACGAATCGACGCAAAAATTCGCTTAGATTACGCTTATACAATGACAAATTTGCGGTAGAAATGTTTTTTCGAATCAATTTTTGGTCGACTGTTAGCAAACGCGGCACCCATCTTGCACAGAGCTTTTCCATATGCAAATGTTGGTGCAAAATATGTTGCACACGTTCATATGACATCTTACAGGTCTCAGCTATCTCACGCACTTTCAATCTGCGGTCTCCCAGCACTATTTGATGAATTTTTTCGATCATATCTGGAGTTGTGACCTCAACGGGGCGTCCTGAGCGAGGCCCATCAGAGGTGCTCACACGACCCTTTTTAAACTCGGAAACCCACTGCTTAACGGTTGAATATGACGGGGAGGATGTCCCCAGTGTTGAGTCCATCTCTTTTTTAATTTCCTTCGGCGTTAACCCCTTCAAATAAAAGTATTTGATGACAGCACGATTTTCCTGCTTTTCCATTTTTACGAAAACCACAGAGGCGTCTTGTTCAGCGTGCTGTCAAACCTACACTAGCAAGGAGATCGGGCTGAAACTATAGCTACAAGCTATCCAAGGATGGTACTATAGAATGTCACCTCAAGGTAGGCCTAGTGGCGTCATCTCTTGGTTAGGCCGGAAACTTATCAATCCACCCTCGTATATGCGGTAAAAAAATGAATAAGTCGATCTTATCTCTAGATCATCATTGTCACTCATCTTAAAATCATATCGTCGTTGGCCAGGAGACTTATGACTTAATTGGTGCATTTGTAAATGAATCGAAATCTTCGTTAACTTCTAAAACTGACTGACATAAATTACTACATTACTTTGAAAAGGCTCCAATGTCAATAGAATCATTTAAACGGTAATTTATGATTTTGAATGTCGAAAATCACGTGTACATTAATAGGTAAATTTAATGTCAATTTATTTTAGCACAGATGTATTTTGATATTTAAATCAAATTTAAATTGATTCTCATTTTTATCGTGCAACAAATTCACGAGAAATGTTAATCGAGAAAATGTCAATACCGCAGTTGCGTGCACTACCTATACCCCTCGTTCATCGCAAAATGTTGTCACAAAGGTCCCATGGATGTAAAAGTCCATCATTTCAACTTGAAAATTTATGGGTGGCAGAAACAAATGGTTTGAAACGGCAGTGTGTGTTTGTTTTCGGTGGATTAATTGCTTTACACTCAAACTAATTTCGCATTCTGTTCTTGTTTGCTTTAGCAGGCTTTATTACCATTCGTGTTTGATTTTGGAGAGAAAAAGCCGATGAATTTCATTTAGTTCGGAATAAATATAACAATGGTAGACTTACTAACCCTTACGAAAAGGATTCCTGTTTCTTATTAGATTTAATTCATTTCCCAGTTTATTTAAAAATAAACCTTGCCATTAATTTTTATAATTCGAAGAAATTCGTTATTATAAGATTCAAAATTATTACATTGAGATCCACCGGATAGTGGTTTTGTCGGGTACCGGATGGCCGGGTGACCGGCATTAGTTGTAATGGGTAAGCGGGAAATCACTACGGTTAATAGTTCATGTCTTTCTATAAAAAAAAAACACCCGATACACCAAGAAGCAACAGAAATTGTAACAGTTTGCTGATACTAGGGTATTCTTGTTCATGAGACAAAGTAAACACAAGAATTATATCGAAATAACAAATAATTTAGTATAGTATCAATAAAATAAACAAGGAACTTGTTCCAATGCAATCTTAATTACCAATTTTCATTAGATAGATTTTCTGTTATACTTATTAAATCTGACCTTTTCCGGATTCAAACAAAGTACCCGGCCCATCTCTAAAATAGAGTAGCTATTGTACATACTGTATAATGTGAACAGTTTGTTAATACTGGGCAGCCGAATAGCGTGAACAAATGATTGGTTGAAATATATTCGTACTTGAAGCTAATGGTTCAAAATTGTCTTAGAATTTCTCAGTTCAAACAATCCAATTATGTAGAAGCATCAGGGATTATATTTACTATTCATCAACCTAAACATTTCTGTGAGCGTACCGTTCTCCATGACAATTTTGATATCGAAAATAAAAAATTGAACATCGTTTCACCACGGAAATTTTAAATCAACCAATTAGCTTATTTTCCAAATGGGCTTTTTTGTTCCCCGAAAAACTTTTCGTCTAAATGAAATTGCTATTCATATCGATTTAGCCGATCGTAATGATGTGCTAGGAATTAATTTTAAAATTCATTCGTGAACGGTATAGGGTGTAGACGTTCCTGCATGTCTGTTGAATTTGTGCAGTTATTTAAACAACACCAAACGGCGGTTCTGTCATTAGCTTCCTTCAACTTCATTGAAATTCGGAATTTATCACATTAGGTATATCCTTTGAGTCAGATTTAATAATAAGTTTTCGTATTTTAAATAATCGATAGGTATTACAATAAATAAATGTCTGTCATAGGGATTTTACAAATTTCCAAAATCTTGATTTCGATGCATTCGATTATCTTCAAATGGTACCAAGGTTTTTTTTTTAAATTATTTAAAGATGATTGAGTAAATTGACACAACAATTTAATCTGAATTAGGTACGTTTGTATGATTTTGTATTTTTTTTTATTTCAATTTTTATGCATTCTCTAATTTCTCCCAACTTCGGCTATCTTAGAAGATATACATATATATATATTTCGTATTACTAACAATAAGTCAAATTATTATATAGCGACTCCTTCGTCAAACGAACTTAATAAACTATATAGATACCTATGGAATGTCGCTTATTGATGTGTGCCAATTCGTCGCATTCAGAAGAGTCGAGAAATTTATTTTCTGACGATGTTTTTGATCCCAGATAAAATGATTAATGCTCCGTGTGACGGGCTCAGTTGGTAAAAACTCATTCGTTAATGGATGCCACCGCCTTGTCGCGATTTGCACTTTTTTATCGCTCGCAAATTGATAATGAAATGAAGAACGTTTGGGCATGAAATTGATTAAGTAATAAGTTCGTGGCGTTGACATGATGTCAGTTAATATACCTACAATACATTCTAAGCTCGATCGACAATACTCAGTTCATAATGAGTGACAAAGTATTTAACAAAATTTTTGAATTATTTACATAGATATGGAATATTCTTTTCTGTAGTTTTGTAAACGATCATTTGATGCACCTAATTTAAATAAAAAAAGAACGTAAAAACTAAAAGTTGTAGTTTTCCGCTTTTCTTTGCAATATAGCAGACTTAATGTTGGATTTTGCATAATCACCTGCATTAACTCGAGGTTTATAGCTTAAAACGGAAGTCTTTTTTAAAAGTACGGTTTCATTTTTATGACTGAAGCTAAAGTCGTTATACACGCTTCAACTGATGCCTAAATATGGACCTGAAAGCATGTGGAAAACGCATTAACTTTTTGAAATATGAATTGCGCCTTTGAGACAATAACTTCAGCTATGAAAAAATCAGTAGATTGTCTATTAAGATGACCTCTTTCTGACCTAATGAACAGAAAGTTTAATTTCAGTCATGCTTTTTCATTAATTATGTATCTAACCACCAGAGACAAAAAGAATAGTAACTATCTAATTATGTATGAAGAATAAGCTTTTTTAAATTGATATTTAACAATGGAATGCTCTGTAAATTCAGCGACCCTCTGTTATCATCAGAAGCTAGAAAACAAAACATTGTAGTGGTATAGAAAAGCACATTAAGCACTGTTTTTCCTGCTATCGGAAATGAATTATATTATTGGATTAATACCGATTTCATATAAATCGAAAATAGACATTGTTTCTAAAGCTGCCTTGCCGCTGTGCATTTGTGTAATCGATGAGCTTCCAAACATCCTATTATGGGAGCTTTTATGTCCTGCAACGACAATTAATTAAAAAAGCGTCAAAAAGCGACAACCAATAAAAATCATTTTAAAATGATGAGTGACACTTCTCAATAAATGTACTTAGTAAAAGCACTACGCCTTTTTAAAATTGAATTTATCTGAAAATGCGTTGAAATTTACATCTTTTTTGGGTTTGACAATTGAATTAAATCTATTTATAGATTTTTCGTTTGAAGTTCGTTGTGAAAAACACAGCGATTGATTTCCTTTTTGCAGTAATGTCGAAAATATCGGAACTGCTTCTCATTACTACAACAACACTTATGATCCTAGGCATGTAAGTCCTTTTGTGGAGGCAGCTATTGGGACGGTACCTTTTCTTCGAGGGGAATTTTTATTTGATATTTATTATTTCTTTTCAGTAATTACACAAAACGGAATGCCTCACTTGAGGATATATTAATGACACAAATAGGACGTAAAAGCGTAATTGCAAAAACCAGGGCAGAAGCAGATTTTCCCAGAAGGGTCTAGGATAACCACAAAAAGCAGGATTAACGCAGTGGAATATGCCAGGGATTTGGTGACCTTTTGATTGCGGTTGGTACGCATATCTTTTACGGTTCGTACATCAATGCGGTAAACAGAGATAACGAAGGGAAGTATTAGCCTCTAGAGTTCCCTGTTGTCACTAAAGTCTTGTTAGCAGGGCAGTCCGTTAATTCGCCGAATGACCACAGTTGACGATTAATGGGACCTCTTAAAGGGACCTACGATTATTCATTAATGTAATTTAGTCGATGCGGTACAGTGTCTACTCTTAATGTTAGGGTTGGAGTTCGTTCTCCGCCCATCGGAGAGAAATTTCGTATAATCCGTTCACTTAGAGATAGGTACACCACGAGCAATGCACCTTATTGTCAAATGATAATTCAGTGGCGCACTCATTTACCGCTAATTTTTTTTATCATTTGCCTCGTTCGTCTGTTTATCTTATACAATTGTTTCGTTAGAGCAATCCGTGCACATTGATCTGGTATCCTGTACCTTTTTCTAAGTGAACGGCCTATACACGAAAATCAATTTTTTAGTGCCTAATACCTTATTTTTTCATATATTGTTAGTTTTGTAACATACAGCATATATTTATAATTTGTCAGCGTTGTCTACCTCTATATAAATTTGTTATAATCAAGAATTTTTAAATATCTCCCAGTATAACGGCTCATTATATCATTTAAGATTGGATTCGATCGAAACACGTGATACTGATGTTTAAGTGCATGATCTCTGTCCCAAGTTTTTCAAATTTACTACTTGTACAGAGTGATCTATTAACAATGGAAAATATTTGAACTGGAAAATCTTGGAATCAAAAACGCTGAAGGTCTAACTCAAATCCTGGCGCAAAATGTGGCTCCTTACTGAATTACAGGATGCTTTACTTAAAAATTTCAAAATGAATTGTGTTCAGTACGTAGTTTAAAACTTTTTGACATAGGTGTAAGTATTGTACTACCATATTTTATGTGTTTGCTTTTGAGCCAAAGATTTTCCTGTTCAAATATTTCCCATTAATAATAAAGTACTCTGTATATCTAGATAAAATAACAAATAAATATTCTCTTGAACAGAGGACTCTATGGAAGTCAATAAGAAATAGGTGAGAAAGGTTAGTAGGACACCATTTCAGACATGAAGGTCTAGAGTCGGAAACGGAAGGGGTTGAGGTAGACCTAGATTAGATTACTGTTCGCAAATAGTTAAGGATGTGGGCTGTTCTAGTTTTAGAGAAATGCGAAGATTAGCCCAGGATAGGAAAGAGTGGAGGTGCGTGTCCAACCAGTCTTAGGACTGACGATCTTATGATGATGATGATGATGATGTTAAAATTTAGTTTTCTCTGTTATTCATCATTTGTGTGAATTGATCACGTCACAAACAAACAATTAATGAAGATTATTAGCCACATTTATTTCGGTTTTTGATTTAGTTTATTAAGAAAATGTTTCACAAAAATTGCGCCCTTCTAGATAGACCAGTAGGCGTCTAATTCTTTCTTCAATTCTTCAAAATTTTGACCGATAGATTGGAAGCTCATATATTCAAAAGTGAATTGAGACGCCATTCTTGATGGAATAGTTGGAAGAAGAATTACACTGGAAGCGTATACTCCATTATTTTTCGTTTTCCATTACTCATCTGTACACGCGATTCTAATTTTTATATCAATATAGACGTGCTCTACTTATTGATGTCATTCGCTGTCTTGCATTTTTCATTTTCAAAGTCCACTTGAACGTCAAAACAGTCCTGACCTAATACATATTCGTTATCGACTGTACTAAATCAATCCTCTAGCCATTTCATGTCATGCTGATTTGTCTGACTCTTTAATAAGTGAGAGCTTTGACTAACTTGATATTGCTTTATTCCTATTTATGCCTTGACATGAACTTGTGTTTACTTACCAAGGCTTTTCTCCTTGAAATTCTGTTGACTCTCTTCGTAATTTGCAACATAAAATGTGTACATTTTGTCGTTTGTAGCGACTAGCGTGTGGAACAAGTACACATAATGTAATAAATATTCATTATTTTGTACAAACATCATTTAAGTAATAGAACTGTAACGAAAATAAAAGTAGTAGACGTTTTATTTGACCACAAAGTTGTCATACTGGAGCTGCAAAATTGAGGACACCTAGATTAGATTACTGTTCGCAAATAGTTAAGGGGATGTCGGTTGTTCTAGTTTTAGGGAAATGCGAAGTTTAACTGAGGATAAGAAAGAGTGGAGAGGTACGTGTCCAACCAGTCTTAGGACTGACGTCCTTATGATGAGGACGCAGAATCTCATGGTGGCATCAGTTTCCTAGTGCTGTTTCATATATTAGATACATTCCGTCAATATTTTTGCTAATATATTGTACATTAAAATAAGATAAACATAAAAAAGCGCTGGTAAAATTATTAGGAAATAGAAGGTATTTGCGTAGTTTTAAGATTATGTAAAAAGTACGTAGATAAAATAATGTAAACATAAAAAAGCGCTCTTGCGATTACTGAAAGTAACAACTTCCAGTAAGAATGAAAAAAGAATAACGAAACGAATCATCTGAAACGTACGAAGCTTTTATTGGGGAAAACTTTATTAATAAACGTAGAAAACTTGATACAATTTCTTGCAACTACACATATTGAGAAACTTTATTTAATCAAGTAGAAAGTTGAAAAGCAGTAAAAATTAATTTTAAAATTCCACATAAACTTCAGCAAAAAATGTGTCGTCTTCTAAACCTTCTTAAATCAATTGTAGTTGAATTTTTACCGAAAAACGATTTAATTTTGTTTTATCTTAGCTTCCAATAAATTTGTACCTCAAGTTGCTGAACGGATGCGAAAGCAAATTTTTGTATGGCTTTTGAAACTCCCTTCACCCTTCAAAGTTATTTAATATGAGTATCATTTGACTTATTGCTTTACAGGACTTAATATATTTTATTTTTAATATCGTTTGATTATGTATTACAACAAGTTGGGAATATTGATGTTGGAGGAATCTCTTGTTTAAGCATTCGATCGTAATTAGG
Source organism: Agrilus planipennis (assembly GCF_000699045.2). Classification (NCBI taxonomy): domain Eukaryota; kingdom Metazoa; phylum Arthropoda; class Insecta; order Coleoptera; family Buprestidae; genus Agrilus; species Agrilus planipennis. The sequence goes on from NW_020439081.1 coordinate 1,234,887, forward strand.
GTTGCCACACGTACTTTATTATAAAGTATTGTACTTTATTTCGACTGTGCGTACGTTATACTTTACAAGACACATAAAGTACGCGAAAATACTTTATTTAAGGCCTTAAGTAAACATCGTAATTTTGTAAGCGATTATTCGAAATTCAGAGTATTTTTACATCAATAATATTGCACAGAAAAATGGCAAGCCATATTTACGGAACAACCTGATTTCCCAAATCTGTTCAAAGTAATGTCACTTTTGCTGTCCGTTCCGGCCACTTCAGCATTTACAGAAAGAGTAGTTATGAACACAAAGTGGCGGGACGACGGGACTAAAGCTTCCTTAAAACTAATTAAAAATGGACTTTTAGTTTACTTAAATCTTTGTTTACTATGTTTAGAGGCTATTAATATATTTAAGAGCGACAGCAATTTGTTACTGGCTGCTAGGTGTAACAAAAAATACGTTTTTAAAAACAAAAAATAAATTCTTTATTTTTATGCTGAGTACTTTTCTTTTAACCATTTAGTCCAGAGGTACTTTATGTAAAGCCTGAAAATGTGGCAACCCTAATCGTAATCCGCCCGGTATTTTTGTATTGTTGTGGTTAGACTTGAGATGAACCGAAGACGGGAAGATAAGCAGTAAAGGTAAAGCCTTGACAATAAGTAAATAACGTTCCAATTTAAAACGGAACTAGCGTACCTTGTAAAAGCTCTTTTACTCCTTTTACGTTCCACGGCTTGAAAGCTCCTGATTCAGTTGCAAATTCACTTTAGACATTGCTGTAATCTAGTTCAGTCGTGTTTATTTGAGAAACACAAAGAGTACGGAAAATGAATTCTTCCAGTGGCGTACCTGACAGGCCCGCATAAGATTCTGAGGGCACTGCTCACCTAAACAATGATTTAATTATTGGGGGTCGTTTTAGGAGGCGTATTACAAAGGAGGAGGGGCGAAACTAAGAAAATATAACGTTTGCAGTTCATCAATCTTATTTAATTTGGCAGTTCATAAAATTTTTCTTTATGATAGAAACTAATTCTCATTGCTAGTTTTAATCACAAGAAATCGTTTATGATAGGTGGGGGGTGGACAAGCATTTGTAACATAACGTTTGTTAGGGGGTTGATTTCACAGAATTTTCTGTGAAAATACTATAGAAGCAATCGGATTTATCTTATAATGGGCAATCTAAACGCGTGCGAGACACCATGCCGTTAACTATAATAACATGTCGATGTGTATTAGTGATGCTCTGGTAATAATAACGTAACTGGATTATTTTGATGGCATTAAATTATTAATCCGATTCTCTTACGAGAGGACGAAGTGACCCACTTGTTAAAGCAATTTACTAGTGAGACGATGCAAGTTTCTCCGTGTTTGTTTTAATGAATACCACTCGTCATCTGCCTTATTGTTTGGACTAATTACCATGCAATTTCCAATCTACTACTTAATTTAAACTATCGACAGCTATCTCTCTCTCTCTCTCTCTATATATATAAGAGTTTAGAAGCCTTTTCTGAATACAGATCGTGGTTAGGAATCGAGCAACTTTATATTATTCCTGCTAGTAGGAAAACTAAATTCTGATTTACAACAGGCTTCATTAAATGATTATTTTAAGATTTTTGTTTCTCACCTTTAAAAACATATAAGTACAATTCATCTGCAAATTGAAAATTTTAAAACAGCTACTAATCTAACCTGGATTCAAATTTTTAATCTTTTTTTTAAAGCCTCGGCGTCTTATAAAGTCTTAAATTTTGCAATATGCCTAGAATATACACACCCTTTATATATCTTCTAAGAATACCCTCAGTGTAACGTCCCTTCAAATTATTGGCATAATATAGTCGTTTATTCTAGAAGGTAAACAATTCAACCCTATCGTTATATTTCCAATCTTGGGTGCTAAGGGAAATGTTTCATAACCGAATATACCTAACCCTCGAAATGAGAAGCATTATTTGAAGATGTTGCTCTACTTTGCAAGTGAATAACTATACAAGTTAATAATGACGGAACAGAATAGCAAACAAATGAACAAAAAGGGACTATCAAGCGAATTTCAATATCAAAACAGTTATTTAACCTGAAATTACGCGTAGGCATGTTTCGGAATTCTCTCCGTTTTACGGTTCTATTACGTTACTAAATAATTTGCAATTATTAAATTTTGTACCTAATTAACCAGTTCAAATGCCCGCTTTATATTGCGGATAGATAAATTGCGAATTATCGCTGTAGCTATCGAAATGCAAACCAAAAATAACAACCCTCGAAGGCTTTAACAGGCGGGCTGAAAAGTTCGTAAGCTAGCATAGAAAAAATTATTTTTTTTGATAGAATTTGATTGTATTATTCAATATAGTTCCCTTCGAGGGCGATACAACGATTATAGCGGTCATACAATTTTTCGATACCATTTTTATAATACGATTTGTCTTTAGCCTCAAAATAGGCTTCAGTTTCGGCGATTACCTCTTCATCGGCGCGAAATTTCAGTCCAGCGAGCATCCTCTTGAGGTCTGAGAACAGAAAAAAGTCGCTGGGGGCCAGATCCGGAGAGTACGGTGGATGCGATAGCAATTCGAAGTCCAATTCATGGAATTTTGCCATCGATTTCATTGATTTGTGACACGGTGCATTGTCTTGATGAAACAGCACTTTCTTTTTCAAACAACAAAAGTTTTTTCATTAAAAATGCTATAACTCAGATACTGTCAAATTTATACACGTGTCTTTTGAAGGTTAAGGCTAACTGGATTTGATACTAGAAGAGCCATATATGGGTCAGCCTATGAACTTTTCAGCCCGCCCTTTATATACAAATAAAACTTCAAAATGTAAATTTTTAATATCATCCACGACAATTGTTTCGCTTTCAGTTGGAGCTTGAATTTCATACGTTAGTTTCGAGTGTAGATAATATTTTTGGATTAAAGTCAAAGCAAGTTCGAGTTTCAGGTGTGCTTTATTCAATTTATTTATTCCAGTTGAATATCGTTGGCGTTAGAGAAAGGAATAAAAGAACCTTCTTATTTGATGTTACGTTGCAACTTTGCCAACATTGGGTGAACGTTACAATAATTCAAGAAGCTTTTCTGAAATGCAAAATAAGAATTTTAAAAGTACGTTCACTGGATCAAGACGAATGTTCCCACATTTTCACAGTATTTACCCTCTAGACAAACTTATTGTAGCTGTTGTTTTGTCTAAAAGGAGATATATGGGAAAAATATTGGATGAAAATAAATTGAGTTGGGATTTAAATTTTAATTTTCGTACCAGTGGTGGCTGGTAATATTACGTGTAGATAAAAATAAAAATGGACGTTAGTAATTATTATTTGTCATGTCCATTTTGCGATTCTTAATGTCTTCGTCTGACTGATGATCCTGATTGTTAGATCCTTAAAGGAAATGAGATATTGACTTATTAAAATTTACATGTAGGTGGCTACAAGAAATTGTATTTTACTTTTTAGCCCGTTTTAAAATCGTTGTAGGTACATACATATGTTAAAAATTTATTTTTATTTGTATTACAAATCATTAAACTTTTCGGTTTAAATTAGCATTTTCTTATCCACAGTTAGAAACTGATATAATGTGGGTCGAAACTCTTTTAAGATTTTATTTATTTCGTATCATATTCATTATCATTATCATTATCATCATCGCAAAGTTGTGTATCTACCCCGAACCAAACTTCTCATTTCCTAAAAACTAGAACATCCCACACGATTAAAGTTTATGAACAGTAATCCAATCTACGTCTTCATCTGCCACTCTTTACTCCTGCTCCTGTCTCTGAAGGTGTTTTACCTTCTTTTATCGAAACTTTTATATCTATGGTATTTTCATCATCCTTACAAATACTTTATTAAATTATATATTGACCGTTCTGGTCCAACACCTTTTGCCATCTTTCTGGTAGTAGCATAATTCCACGCTCATAAAATTTTTGGTCTTTGCTGGCAAAAAACTGATCGAGGAGGTTTTTGACCTCCTCATTTGAGGTGAAGGTTTTACCGTCTAAAAAATTTTGGAGTGACCGGAACAAATAATAATCCGATGGTGCCAGGTCTGGAGAATATGGTGGGTGTAGCATTGTATCCCATTCAAGCTGTAAAAGCTTTTGGCGAGTGACCAAACTTGTGTGAGGTCTCGCGTTGTCTTGGTGAAACACTACACCTTTCCTGTTGATTAGTTCTGACCTTTTCTGTTGAAGTGCATCATTCAGTTTGTCCAGCTGATGACAGTAGACTTCCGAATTAATCGTTGTGTTATTCGGTAAAAGCTCAAAGAAAATGATTCCTTTAAAATCCCACCAAACAGACAGCATCACCTTTTTTTGGTGAATATCGGCTTTGGAAATCGTTTGAGCCGGTTCATCCAATCTACGTTTTCATCTGCCACTCTTTACTCCTGCTTCTGTCTCTGAAGGTGTTTTACCTTCTTTTTTCGAAACTTTTATATCTATGGTATTTTCATCATCCTTCTGTAACACCACGTTTCTGGTCATGATTCATGATTACAATTTCTTACTTTTCTTTTTATGATTCTGTATTAAAACGAAAACAACTCATGGGCGAATCACCCGATTTTCACTTGTTCTGTTTTATTTTCGAATACTGTTTAGTATCTATATGTAAAGATTTCCTTATAAATGTTGAGTTTCAGTACTACATCATGGAAGCCCATAGGTGCGGAATTTCATACCTTTTTCTTTACGTAGGTGAATAGGTATAATTTGATTAAACAGAATACTCCATGAAAATGACATGTGCTGTGGTTTAATAGGGATGGTAGGACAATGGGACATTGGAAAAAGAGAGAAAGGAACAGGAACAATAAGGTTTCTAAGCAATATCTACGGGTAATGACTTGCTAGTCAGCATATGGAATTTGCGAAATAAACGGGTTGTACGCTGCATACTGCAGAATAGCCCGATTTTCGTCGTACATATCGTGTTTTATGCCAGACTATGAAGGAAAATAAAGGAGATTTTACGAGACAAATAGGAACATCGCTGAATCAAAAACTCGAGCTTTATCCTGAGCTACATTTTCTGAATATACTTGAGAGTTGTCATAAGTCGGGAATGAAAAATTTGGATATATTTAAAAAATTTTTAGTTTGTTTTGCAGTTTTCTCGCGATGTTTATGGTTCATGTGCCATTAAACAAGATTTTCAATGCATAAATGTTGTTTTAACCGAATGAAGGGCCACAGTCCAGGGTGCAATCGTTGTTATGATATATTCTATTCTATAGAATTCAATCGAAAAATCATTTTTTACTTTACAGAACACACCACCGTGGACTTTTTATTCTGTAATATATTATTATATTCAGAAAAGAAATATCGTTATGGCATCTGATAATCAAAATCGTACTTTTTTTGTGGAGTTTTCTTTCAGCGGTTATTCTTGAAATGTGATATCGTAATATCCACTAGAAAAACTGATTTATATTCGTCGGTAATAGATGGAAAAATAAATGTAATCTCGGCAGATGACGCTTGAGATAAAAGAAACGGCAAGAAAATGAAAATTTACGGCCAAGTTAAAGCTAAGAACGTTCCATTAGTCCAATTTATGATTCGTTGGAATTCTTATACTCATCGCATTGCAGTTAATGCACGAAAAATGTATGAATTCCAGCAAGCCGTTCAGAAATTAATGTTTTGACTGTAATTATAATGAAGATGTACCGATATTTCTGTGGCATTTTGTTTTTTATTATATGTAGTGTAAAATTTTTATATATTTGTTTATTTAGCGCCTCCACCATATCATAAAGAAGCAAATTTATATGTCAAGAAATTTATCATTTGTATTATACAATTTAGAATGACTAGTGAACAGATTAACTATAGTTAATTAATAACTTAATATAATAATAATATTAGCTTGCCTGTAAGTCGTCTCACCACCCTGTATTTCGTGATCTTGTATTCGACTCGCTACTCTCGAATTCTTGACTTAACTATGATTAATTATAATTATTGATTTCGCTATTGAAATGGTTGCTAATTGACCAACTAACACAAAAGTTAAAAAGGTGTTAGCTTACAGTTTTAAATAAACAATTTAGATAGACCAACTTTGTACCAGTGACCTGAATATGAATTTATATATACTATGTAACAGTAGAGAATAACTAGCCTGATTTCTATCATCCTGATAATATGAATTACTTTTTGAATAATCAGTAGTGCAATTGGAGAATTTATTATACTTATTTGTACCAATGTTACTAATTCTCCTCTGACTTCATATCTAACACTAAGACGACATATAAAATTTATGAAATTCTGTGTGCATCGTTGGAAAAGTTTGATTCACATTGAAAATCCCACAGGGTTTTCTTTTGATAATTGTACATGCTCCTTAAAGAAAACAATTGATTAGTTTTTAAAAATTATCATCACCTTGTACAAATTTGGTTATTTAATAATAATATAATTCAAAATTTACTTGCTAGTACATGATACTTCTTTAATTTCTTGCAATTTTTAGCAGCTACAATTTAAAGTCAAATGGAGTGAAAGTTTTAATGAACGCGTTGATTATTAATTATATTATTTGGTTTCTCATGTGTTTTTTGTTTGTTAAGTAAGGCAATTGTGTTTTGTTAAAATTCATATTTAATCTGTAAAAGTTTGTGTCACTGTTTTCTCATTAACATTTGGTCACGGTGTATATGTGCACATTTATATGTACATCTAGGACGTAGATACAAAATCCAAATTTAGTTTACGTTCTTTAGTCTTGATTAGAGCTCGTTAGTGCATCGTCGTTGATTCAAGATCTCTTTAAGAAGACTGACATCCACTTTACTTTCCACTCGTCCGTCGTATCCTTGCTTAACCCTGTTCTTACGTAATATTCTTGACAATAGTCAACTTTTTACGAAAATTATATATATTTGCGGTTTAAGAAGGTCAAAACTCAGTCTACAAATTTACTTGGTAACAAACTTTGTTTCGGAATTCGTAGGTATCTGTGTAAATTCTTGAAAAGAAAATGTTAAATTTTCATCTACAGTAACATATTCTGTTCAAATAGATACGTCAGCTATTTCGATCTCTTTTATGTTATCGAAGCACAATTTCCACAATATGCAGCTCTCTATAACGAATAACTCTATAAGCAAACAAATGACCATTTTTCCTCAAAAACTAATATTAACGCACCCTCTACATGGAAGTGTTTCTAAACAGAAATTCATCATCAAAACGTTGTCAGTCCTAAGACTGGTTGGACAAGCACCTCCACCATTCCTATCCTGAGTTAATGTTCGCATTTCCCTAAAACTGGAACATCCCACATTCTTAACTGTCTGCGAACAGTAATCTAATCTAGGTTTACTTTTACTCCTTTAACTCCTGTTTCTGTCTCTAATATGTCTCTGACTAGACCTTCATGCTTCAGAAGGACTCCTACCAACCTATCTCGTCTATTTCTTACTGAATTTCATAGAGTCCTCTGTTCTCCTATTCTTTCCAATACCTCTTCATTTCTAACTTACTCTATCCACGGTATCCTCATCATTCGCCTGTAACATATCGCATTTCAAGTGCTTCTAACCTTTTCTTTTCCGCCGCGCCCACTGTTTATATTTCGTATCCGTACAACGCTGCGCTCCAAACATACACCTTTAACAACCAAATTTCTAAATTAATCTTTCGCGAGCATAGAAGTGACTTCTCTTTATTGAAGGCGACTCGACCCTGCGCCATCCTCTGCTTTATATTCCTACTACTTCTTTCATCCTGACTTATCTAACTTCCTAGATACCTAAAATCAGTTACTTCTTTTAATTTTTCGTCTTCTATCTTTATATTCTCTCTTTCCTTGCCTTTTCCTCTCTTGCAAACTAGTATCTTTGTTTCACTTTTACTTATTTTCATACAATACTGTTTTGTCTATACCGCTTTCATTTTATATAAGACTATCTCTAACTTCTCCTTGTTAGATTCTAATACTCCTATAACAGCTCTAAATTTGCCCCTGTATATCTATCCCTACAGTTGTACTGTCTTTAATGATGTTGATCGCGTCTTCGATGTATAGATCAAAAAGTAGCGGTGACAGTGTGCATCCCTGTCTGACTCCCATTCTAATATTTACTTCTCTTCGCTGCTGCTCCAGCTCTATAACTGCCTGTTGCTCTTTATACAAACGAAGTATCACTGTTCTATCTCTGTAAATCATCCCTACGTAGAGAAATTATAACAAGAATTCAACAAGAAATGTACTTCTGAATATTCGTGGTCACATTTAACTTTCCTCCAGTCTGAAAATTGCCAGCGGCTTTATACCGCTGTAAGCGAGTGTAAAATGAGAGGTTTCCCGACAGAGTTTCACTTTTCAACCAAAGAACCGTTCACGTATAAAGTCCCAAAAAGAACCGATCTCACTAAAACGGAAAAGAAGCTCTTGAAAGTGAAAAGAAGCTGAACGTTCATGAAGAATGTGTATTCTATTGCTGTGGAACTTTGCAAAAGACAACATATTATCACTCAACATCTCTGTAGTCAAAGAAATTCAGAAAAAGATATAAATTCTGAAGTAACATTTTCTTTATCGCAGTGCCGTTTGTATAAGTCTGGCGTTCCTTTGGATGATTGATACCAAACTGAAATATAATCAAATACATGTAAAATTATGTACCTATACCTGATTGAAATCTGTGAAAAATCTGACTGGTTCAAAATTTCAATGCATAAATTTTACATTTTATTCACGTTTTGCTGATCGCATTAGGTAGATTTGAGATTATCATTTTACGCAGCTCAAAAATTTCGCTTTTCAATCACACCTAAAAGGATTTTAATGTTATTTTACGTAATTACGTTTGCGTGCTTCAGAAACAGTAAAACGCCTCCTACCTACACAATCCTTATCATAAAATATTAACAAACTGATGAAAAGTAATTAAGAGTAAGTAACATTAATTTTCCATTTTTAAATCCAGAGTCGGATTCAACGTTATCAACAAATCTACTTTTAAAACAAACTAGGCATGATCCACGTCAAGTCTGTATCTTAATTTACCGATTTCAATTTCCAGGCTATCGTCTTATAGATTTAATTTTTCAAACGCAGAATAGTCACGGAAGCGTTTTAACTAACATTCACCCTACGTTGGAGCGATCCTGACGGTTCCGTTGGGTTTGTCTAAAATATAAAATTAGTAGAAAATTAGTAAAATGTACTTTTCCTCACATGCTAAGTCTGAACTAGAACGACTTTTGAGTTATAGTTGGTATAGACCGCAATAAATTATCTGTGAGAATAGACGTATGACTTTTTTGTTTCAACTTGGGGCTGTAATTATTTACTGCGTTTTGAGTACATCCTTGTTATATTAGGAAATGGTTCGTCAGTAGTACAAACAAAGTAAAAAGGGATAACCGAATATTAGTAAGCGGTGCAGCGAGGGAAGAAGTTGCTAAGGTACGCAAAAGATCAGGGTCGACTTTATAACTGCCTAGTTGGAAATATATATTTAAACAAGCATCTTTGCTTTCCTAAATTCCTGAGAATGTTGAACTTTTTGAAGTGAAACTTCTTTACGGACGGTAGCGTAGTTCGTTTCATGCGAGTCTGTTCGTATGTATGCTTAGATCTTTAAAACTATACAAATATAGAGTAATTCAAGTGGAAGGTTTATATGTATAATACATGCATACTATAGTAGAGAAACACTGATAATTTTAGAGGTTTGTAATGTGATGTGACCACTTTTAATCATTAATTTTATTACCATAGTAAAAGAAAACTGCATTTGCGTTTGTTATACTTTTATTGGGGAATAAAAAGTGCCATTGGACGTTCTCGTACGAAATTTGGTACGTGACAAACATTTCTCGAATTTTATATCCTTTTTATCATCTTTTCTAAATTACCCAATAACGTAATAATGCCACTCATAACGCAAATATGTTTAAATCACAAAAACACAAAGGTTTCAATTGTAAATTATGTTAATTATTTCCATGAAAATTTTTTACTGACAGTTTGCATAAAAAAATCGTACAAGTATGCACCCTCCGTTATCTTTACATATAAATAATAAAGTCCAATAAATCCCATATGTTATTCTCCAAAAGATTAGTATGATACTAATCACAATAAACACTATATCCGTACGGTGAATGGATTTTGGTCTCTTAAATGCAGTTGAAAGTCTGACGGCGTTATTAAATAATATTTTTGTAGTAGTTTTCTCGAAATTGTTACTGTAATCCACGGAAATTTTGTTTTCCTAAACGTTTTGCTGATAGCATCTTCACCACTGAGATTCCATGAACCACAACAAAGTCACCTAGTACCAAAACGGACGAAAACAAAATTATTTCTCTTTCTAATCTTGACGATCGCTTATTTTACTTCTAAAATAATACCTACTGGTTTTTGTTTCAGGTATGAACAGATCATGGCGTGTACCATCAGTATACAAAACTACTCACTGATCAGGAATCAATACTTTGACCGGAAACTTCAAAAAATTGGAATCAAAGGTAAGAATTATGTATTAAATTTATGTGCTTTTCATCTAAAAGTCTGATATACGTTACGACACCCAAAGTCTTTTCCGCAGAGTATTAGTGTTTTGTTAATTTCAACGTTTTCATGTTTTTATATCTCATTACCATCAGTAGAGGATACCAAAGACCTACGCTAGATTTTGGAATGCCTTTTTTGTGAGTTTAAGAACACTCAGAAAAAGAATAACTTTTCATGGGATAATTTGTGGACATTAATTCCTTGATACATATTTAATTTATTGATCATCTAGCGATACAATTGAATTATGTCAAATACATAATAGAAAAGAGTCTCTACAATCCATATCTGTATTATGTGGACCATTTTCAGATATTAATCCTTGTTGCTTGTCATCAACAAGAGATACGTTTACATTTTTCTTCCAAGGAACCTTGGATGTTAGTTATCGTAGATTGTCTGCCACTTTTCTCTTTTTGCCACTTGTAGATAATTCATTTCCGGATGAATTCACATTTTGGTACTTCATCTGCAGTGTATTTGATCGAAACGAATGTAACCGATAAATTAGATTAAAATGCTACACTTGTCTGATATCGTACGCTATGAAAGTTACGCCTAAATGGTCAAGAAAATTAAGGGCAAAAAAATTTTGTGCTGACATAAAACCCGCACGATCATTAGGCAAATCCGAATTTAAAACATTGTAAACGGAAAGATTTACGTTGCTAAAGTCTTTACGCCTTTATATAGAAAATATTTTACCATAATTAACTTACAAAACCTAATAACAATTTCGTTACTGTGAGCGAACGTTTGAAGCAGTTTTCAATAGTAAATATATTACATTTAGAACAATTTTGGTTGAAGTCATTACATTAAAGGCAAATTTTCACTAGCTGTCTTTGATTGTTTTGATTAAATTTCTACATTGGTCGTTACGTAACAATTGTTTTGAGACAATCACAAATCACTAACATTAAATAAAACGAGAATTGCTTTAGATTTAAAATTTATAGCTTCGCATACGTTCATTGGGAAGTACTGTTTTAAATCCGTAGTAGTAACTTTGATGAAAAATACGTTTACGGAATAACGATTTTGGATTTGAATGTGACGATATTTCTTGCTGATGTCGTATATATTGCGGAAAATTTCGTATAAACAAATCCGTAATACGAATTCAGTACATGTTCGGTTAACGTGTTAGGTAACACACATTCACGTTGAAATCTATGTTTGAAAAGGATTTCCATTAATCAATCCTTTTGAAATATCGCCCACTGGCCTGTTTAAAGGTTTATAATGAATTAAACCCATATAGCTTTCCAAATCATAAAATTTGATGAACCGTTAGGTAATAATGCGTGACGGAATCGTTATCATTTGTGGATTTTAGGGTTCCGCAAAAGCATATAGCAAAAATATGACCTGGACATGACATAGCTGCCAAACCATATGTAAATCACACTCGACAATGGAAAAATTGCCATGCTAGCACAGAAATAACTCCTCATCATCACCATAAGGTCGTCAATCGTAAGACTGGTTGGACAAGCACCTCCACTCTTTCCTATCCTGCGCTAACTTTCGAATTTCCGCAAAACTAAAACATCCTACGTCCTTAACTATTTGGGAAAGTAATCTAATTTAGGTCTACCTCTACTCCTCTTAATTCCAGTTTCTGCCTCATATGTCTCTGACTAGGCCTTTATGCCTGAGAAAGTGTCCTACCAACCTATCTCGTCCATTTATTATTTATTACATACCCCTTTAGCAACCTTTTTCGAATTTCTAAATTAATCGTTCGTAAGCAAGGAGTGACTTCTTTTTATTGAAGGTGACTCGACCCTGCGCTATCCCCTGTTTTACATCCCTACTACTCCTTCCGTCCTGACTTATCTGACTTCCTAGATACCTAAAATCAGCCACTTTTTTTTCGTCTCCTATCTTTATATTCGCTCATTCCCTACTTTGTCTTCCCTTGCACAAAAAATTCCTATGCCTTAATATTAAATTTTGTTAGAGTACATGTTTCTTTTTTTCTCCGTGTACATATGCGTGTAACACACACGTTCGAAATCATAGAATAGAAGCACATCTTCATAGTATTTCTTATTTATAGTCTCTTTTTGCAACTACCTTAATAGTTGACAAAATGGGAATAATAAGGTAAATTAAATAAGAGCGGTTGACGAATTGCAGCTAAATCATCGAGTATAAGTATGATATGTTCCACTATATCACTTACCGCCCTATCCTTCCCTATGGATTTAGTACGGGCCTAACGGATTGAATCCGTGGAATGTGGAAAATAAAAAGTATCAGAATAATTAAGGATATTTTACGAATTTCCTACCGCTTATTACCTAATTCTACTAATTGTGAGGGTCAACTGTTAGTAATAAATAGTAGGTAGGTATATGTAGACAGAGAAAGCAATTTCACAACTCTCAAGTGTCGGATTTCTATTGTAGTAAATTCCCGTTCTGTCTACGGCCGTGTGTCCCGCTGTTATTCCATTTAAAAGGCGTCTGTGAATCGTCGTCGACGCCGACGCCGTTACTTTTCCTTCACTTGATTTAGATCCACTCTAGGGAGTGATTTATACATTGGCGTTTTTCTTTTTTTTTTCCATTTTGCCAGAAACCGAGAAGATTATTTGATCGATCTTACTGCTCGAAAGTGCTTAAGTATGTAAAGAAAATCTGTCTCCGTCATAACCTTTTTCGTTTGTTCTGTCTACAAAAGATATAAGTGGCTTTTGGTGACCTTTTTATATTTTAGATACGTGCATCGCGCCGTAGGCTATGTTAAGCTCTATAAAGTTTGGTCACAGACCAATATCACAAAGATATATGTAGTAAATAGATTTTGCCACATTTTCTTGAAACAAAGGGATGATCAAATCATTTTTACGTTTTCTTTGGTCATTTATGGTAATTAATTGAAGCAAATGACGAAATTCTACTTCAAATCAAAGACGAAAAATTACTATAACTTATAGAGACCAAGACCACCATTTTTGCTAAAATTGATTAAAAAGGGTGCATTAGCCTATTGTATAATTGAGACCACAATACATGCTTTCAAATCGCTGATTTTTAAAAATAGTATCGTATGCTATTCAATATTTAACATATTCCTTGATTTACCCAAAATTCCTGGGTACTATCCAAACTTTACATGATGATATATAATACATACGTTTGTACTTATATTATGTACCTTATATTCCTAGTAATCCTGGATATCAACACTTGCCAAGTTTAAAACTAGAGCTTTTCATAGTAAGTTTTATAGGGTTGTTCGGAAAGTCATTTCGTTTTTTCCCGACAGAGGATTTAATTGTATTCTTTTGCACCCAACTTCACATTTAAGCCGTATAATTTTTATATGCTTTGAGAGCTCATATAGCAAGGCTTGTGTGTGAAAAATTCCAATT
>NW_020439081.1:1250936-1263978 GCF_000699045.2 Agrilus planipennis
TAAACATACTTTTTCATACAGTACCTGCCAAAAGTTTTGTTCAATCATGAATAGTAGTGCGAGTCGAAAACAAGCGTTAAAGCCTTTAATATGTCTTCAAATATAAATAAACATCTCGTTGATATTTTCAGTAGTAAATGGTACCAATAACAGCGCATTTGAGCAATGCAATTGTAGTGATAAAATGGTCAATTTTTCCGTGCAGTACTGTACGGATTATACGCTCCTCATCGGTTAAGAGTTTGGCCGAAAGTTGTCTCCTTTCTTTTCTGGCGTAGTGCTGTTCTTTTCTACTTTGCGCCGGTTAAACTGAAGGTCACATCGCTACAGAAACTAAACGAAATATAGTATATATACGTTACAGCTATAGAAAGCCTGAAAAATAGGAATATGACGTTTTCCAAAAGCCTGCACACATTCACAATTATTATTTTCAGACAGCTTTTGTGAAATATAAAACCGCTAATTTTCTCGAAAATTTTGCATGCTATAAATCTCTATTCAGCATTGGCGATTGTACGAATGCCTTTGTTGTCAAGTTCCTCTACGTCTAATTTCTCTTATACAAAAGGATGGAAATTCGAAGCTCCTTATAAAGATATTACCCTCTGAATTCCGATATTCTGAAAGGAAACCTTCAAGCTATGCATTCACCACTACCCACTTTAATATTTTATATCCTAATCGTGACCTAGAAAATAGCTTAATTGCTTCCAGCGTTCAACCTTCTAAAGTTACAAATAGACGAAAAACTAATTATTATCCTTAACTGTGAGATTATTTTTTGTATAANTCCGTCTCTCATCTAGTCTCTCTGGTGTCGCTTAAAGGGACTGTCAAAAAACTACAGTAAGGGTGGTTGTTGGATTATAAACTTAAATTGACTTGTGGAAAATCACTTTTCGGTATTAAATTTATTCCTAAGAAAATTTTATGAAACTTTAGATCGAGACCGGTCTAGAGATACCTTCAGGTACGTAATCACTAAGACTCTGTTTGTTCCGAAAAATAGTCCTTCTTGTGGTCAGTTATCCGTTTAATTCCTTTGACATTTTGGGCAGTACCATAGTTGAGGACGTCTGGCAGTCTTTTGTCTAAAAACAGCAGGAATAACAAGTATCTCTAAACATAAATCTCTTCTTGTAGTTTTCATTGCTAATGATTTTACGAAAAGGGCAGCGGTTTGTGAAAATTTTAAATATTCAGTTACATATACAGTGTTTTCAGCACAAAATTTTGTAGAGTATAGTTGGGACGTTTAAACTTGGCATTCCGAGATAAAAATGTTCAATCTTTCAGAGCCTCTGAAAGCGAGACTCGAGTCTCCGTCTCTCATCTAGTCTCTCTGGTGTCGCTTAAAGGGACTGTCAAAAAACTACAGTAAGGGTGGTTGTTGGATTATAAACTTAAATTGACTTGTGGAAAATCACTTTTCGGTATTAAATTTATTCCTAAGAAAATTTTGTGAAACTTTAGATCGATACCGGTCTAGAGATACTTTCGGGTACGTAATCACGAAGAATTTGTTCCAAAAAATCGTCCTTCTTGTGGTCAGTTATCTGTTTAATTCCTTTGACATTTTGGGCAGTACTATAGTTGAGGACGTCCGGCAGTCTTTTGTCTAAAATTCGCGTCCCGTTACCGTTACTACAATATCTAGTTATTTCCATTTTTATCGGTATTTTGTATGGTGCACTTACCTAAACGAGATTATTTACTGGTAAAACTCGAGGAGCAAGGAAGATAAGATCGGTGAATATTGAACAAGACTCTGTTTGTTCCGAAAAATATAATCCTGGATATCAAGACTTGCCAACTTTAAAACTAGAGCTTTTCATGGTAAGTTTTATAATGTACATATATTTTTAACAGATTTCAATTCTCATGGTAGTTAGTGAACTTGGAAAACTTTTTCAGTTTATTTTTTAAAAAGAAAATATACATACAAGAACTTTTTCGGAAGTTTTACAAAGATTTTTTTATATCACGTTCAGCTTTTAATTATGTCTGTGCAAAAGCCGATGTTTAAAGCTTTATTTATTGTTTTAGAGGTATTATGTGTATTACCTACCGGCCTACAGCGTATCCCTTGAAATTAGCTCGTCGCCTATTTTCTCTACGAAATGTCTACACAATGTCACGGCTTTGTTAATACGATATTGTTGTCCCGCATTCATATCAAAAACAATCCATTCTCGTACATATCAAAGATGGTTATGCGTGTATCAGTAAATCGAGTTAGTCTAATGGTTTGAATCGATTTAGCCGCATAGAGTGTGAAGCAATTTAGCCTGTCGGATCGCGCTTGTGTGATGATAACATATTCAAATATATGGCTGTGGTCTGGATAGTCGAAGTCAACGTGAAGTTAACGTGTTGGCAGGCTAATAAATTGATGTCGATGCCAAAGCAATTAGCCTTAATGTGGCATTTTTACAACAATATTCGTACCGGCAAGCCGACATATAGGTTCTTTAAATTACAATATAAGAGTGTCGGAAGTTATTATATTAGAAACTACCAGACGGATTTATTTAGCTTCATCAGCACGCCTTGTCCCATCTGCTTCAATAATTGTTCCTAGTATACTTCATTTACTTTCTGTAGCGATGTGCCCCTTCCAATGTCTTGGATGCGCGCTGGCACAATCGTAGGTAGAGAGAGAGAAAAAAACTCATTATACTCTCGACTGTTGTTCATTAAACATACTTTTTCATACAGTACCTGCCAAAAGTTTTGTTCAATCATGAATAGTAGTGCGAGTCNTAGAGTATAGTTGGGACGTTTAAACTTGGCATTCCGAGATAAAAATGTTCAATCTTTCAGAGCCTCTGAAAGCGAGACTCGAGTCTCCGTCTCTCATCTAGTCTCTCTGGTGTCGCTTAAAGGGACTGTCAAAAAACTACAGTAAGGGTGGTTGTTGGATTATAAACTTAAATTGACTTGTGGAAAATCACTTTTCGGTATTAAATTTATTCCTAAGAAAATTTTGTGAAACTTTAGATCGATACCGGTCTAGAGATACTTTCGGGTACGTAATCACGAAGAATTTGTTCCAAAAAATCGTCCTTCTTGTGGTCAGTTATCTGTTTAATTCCTTTGACATTTTGGGCAGTACTATAGTTGAGGACGTCCGGCAGTCTTTTGTCTAAAATTCGCGTCCCGTTACCGTTACTACAATATCTAGTTATTTCCATTTTTATCGGTATTTTGTATGGTGCACTTACCTAAACGAAATTACCTACTGGTAAAACTCGAGGAGCAAGGAAGATAAGATCGGTGAATATTGAACATTATGAGATGTACAATAATTTTCTACGCCATCCAGGTCGAGTGGTCCTAAATTTTTGATGATACTGTCGTCATTGAACTATGCATTTTGTGGTCAAGTTGAGTCTTGTAAGTACTGTATGGCATAAGCGAGGCCGCAATTTTCATTAAAAATATAATGGAACACTAAATTTTGTATTAGCTCATAGAACTCGGTTTTTCTATATTAACTACTGCGTGATGATAATTAGTAAATACTCAAATCAAAAAGATCGATGACATTTTGATTTTAAACTGAGCTCCATCAATTAAAAAAAAAAAACTAATTCGTCTATTGCACGTTGTAATACGAACTTCCAAACACTCATCTAATCGAACGTTAAATTTGTGCAGCCATCTGAGCCGAAGTAATTGAAAATGGAATACGGGAAAGCGAAAGCTTAAAGCGCGACAGATTTGTGACGAATATGTTCCATCCAAGAATTATAGAGATATCTAAGTAATTTTCAAAATGTTCTATAAGAACAAGAATGCTATTGTTGTGCTTGTTGGGAGTTACACGGTTTGATTGATTGCTTATGGCAGATTCCTATTTAATTATTATTGATCATGCGGGTACAGTTGGAAATTGAAAATATTAGAATATCTGTGAGTAATAAGGATATCTACGTAAATATTGGGGCCTGTCGCTATACACTTTTTGATTCGACAATTTAAGGTTTCAAATCCTTCATAAAGTATTCAATATCACACGATCCTAAAAGAGTTTTCTTGAACCGCTAACTCAGAGGCGTCACGCTATCAGTACCCTTAACAATATAATCAACGAATATTGCGTAAAATATTATAGCATTATGTAACGAAAACCTCGTCATAATCATCATCATCATCATCGTAATAGAATCATCAGTTCTAAGATTGGTTGGACACGCACCTCCAATCTTTCCTATCCTGACCTAATCTTCGCATTTTCCTAAAACTAGAACACTCCACATCCTTAACTATTTGTGAACAGAAATCTAATCTAGGTCTACCTCTACTCCTCTTAACTCCTGTTTCTGCTTCTAGTATGTCTCTTAGTAGCCGTTCTACTATCCTATTTCGTCCATTTCTTGTTGACTTTGTTATTGTAGGTACTCTTTCTAGTTCCTCCTCATGTCTAACCCTCCCTATTTACAGTATCCTTATCAATCGCCTGTGAAACACTTCGAACGCTTCTAACCTTTCATCCACACTTCGCACCCATACAGAGCTGTGCTTCAGACATACATACGTCATTAATAATCTTTTTTCAAGTTTCTAAATTAATCGTTCGCGAGCATGAAGTGACTCTTTGTTGTTCAAAGCGAGCCGACCCTGCGCTTTCTTCTGTTTTATATCTCTACTTCTCTTGACATGCTAGATACTTCTCCTAATTTTTCGTCTCCTATCTTATTAAATTCGCTCTTTCCCTACCTTTTCTTCCCTTGCGTGCATGTATCTTTGTTTAACTTTTATTTATTTTCATATAATATTGTTTTGTCAGTACCGCTTCCATTTTATTTCAAGCTATCTCTAACTTCTCCTTGCAAAATGCTAATGCTACTATATCATCAGCAAATCTAAGCATACTGAGTTTATTGACCACTACTTTTTGTGTTTTATCATTCTAGTCTCATTCACCCTTTCTATGATTCTACTTTAGATATCTGTTACTGTGGAATACCAGTATGTCACGCCATTTTGCCTATCGGAACGCTAAAACTTGATGTGACCATTTTCTTAACGCCTTTTCTTGAAATAAATGTCCTATTTATCGCTACACGTTTGGTGATAACTTAAAAAAATTGTTTTCGTGTACACCACTGAATATTTGTCTTTTCAAAATTGTATCTCATGTCACGTTGCACAAGCGACCTAAAGCGGACGTGTTTTGCTCATTGTCAACACGTGAGTTCTTAGATTTCAAACGTCCTTTACTGTTTTAGCCGCTCTTCTTTCTAAAGTTACATACAGTTTCATTACATTAACACTGAATTAAATTTGTTCTATATCATTATAAATATTAACACTGATACGTTCACAGACAAAAGTTTGAAAGAAGCTGCCCTAGACAAAAATTTTCAGTCTCTCTCCAGTCTCTCAGAGTCTTTCAGCGTCTCTGAGAGCGTCTCTCACAGTCTTTTACAGTCTCTCAGTTATTGCCTAGGTGTTTTTATGGATCTCTCACAGTCTCTGTATGAGAGACTCGAACGATAAAATTGTTAATTCAGAGATTCGAGTCTCTCACAGAGAGACTGAATGAATAAAACTGAAAAATTGAGAGACTCGAGTCTCTCGTAGAAAGACTGGGATCTCTGAAATATGTTGAACTTAGAAAATTTTAACCATGTCTATCGAGACACCACTTATTGAGAGATTCGAGTCTCTCGTTCAGAGACTGGATACGAAATGAGGATCTCTCTATGAGCGACTCGAGTCTCTCGTTCAGAGACGCTAAACAGTTTTTTTGACAGTCTCTCTCAGCGACACCAGAGAGACTCGATGAGAGACGGAGACTCGAGTCTCGCTTTCAGAGACTCTGAGAGACTGAACATTTTTATCTCGGATGTAGATAGTGATTTTAGCGTACGACATTTCTGAAAGGGTGTTCAGTCTTTTAATAGTTCTCCAAAAATTTATCAAGTAGAAAAGCGATTAAAATAAATCCAAGACCTGAATTTTTTCTATAAACAATAAAATAGCTAGGAAACAATCTTTTCTTTTTAATATCTACTAGTGCTAGTAAGGTATGTATTTCTCCATGTTTAATCTATAAAACGGCCAGCTAAAGTTGACTAAAATTGATAGAAATTATGACTATAATAGACCTTCTAAACTGGCTAATTTGTTAATTATTAATTAGTGAGAACGGCGTAATGTATTTTTTATATTTTTATTATCTTTTCCTGTAACTTGGGTAGCTCTTGGGTTATTTAAATAGTTTATTATGTTAGATATTCTAAACAGAAAGTATGTAGGTAGTCATTGAAATAATGGTCTAGCAAATTAGGTGATTATTTTAAAAGCATTTTGAGTGGTTAAAATTGTCCTCGGCAGCTACTTGTTATTACTTCAAGTTGAACTTTTAGCAAAAAAATAATTAACACAGAGTAGCTGCTTCTGAAGTTATTGTGAACGCTGCTGTTAATTTTTTAAAAACAACTCGGAGCGTTAAGTTTTCCTTTGACTTCAATTATTGCATTTTCTGCTCACTGGCACAGCTGAGAAATTTGCGAGACTCAAAGGTACATCTCTTAATACAGACGTTGCTTTTCGAGTAACATTTCATCACTAATCAGAATCTAGAAGTGCTTAATTTAAACTTTGTAGATTGTTAACAATAAACGTGGAAGTGAGACTTTCGTTTTTAATTAATTAACTTTCGTAATTTTACAAGCGTATGCTTCCCGAGACTCCCTTATTATTAAGCGAAGACTAAATTTTCTGACGAAACCGCATCAGATTGTTGGAAATGAGCCAACGATTTGCAAACAAGACATCGTTATATAGACGCAGTAAAATGGTAAAACGGTGATTGCAATAAGAAAAGAAACGATGGTTAAACAACAGGAATAACAAGTATCTCTAAACATAAATCCCTTCTTGTAGTTTTCATTGCTAATGACTTAACGAAAAGGGCAGTGGTTTGTGAAAATTTGAAATATTCAGTTACATATACAGTGTTTTCAGCACAAAAAGTTGTAGAGTATAGTTGGGACGTTCAAAATTGGCATCCCGAGATAAAACTGTTCAGTCTCTCAGAGTCTCTGAAAGCGAGACTCGAGTTTCCGTCTCTCATCGAGTCTCTGGTGTCGCTGAAAGAAACTGTCGAGAGACTGTCAAAAAAACTGTTTAGCGTCTCTGAACGAGAGATTTCGTATCCAGTCTCTGAACGAGAGACTCGAATTTCTGAACGAGAGACTCGAATCACTCAATAAGTGGTGTCTCGATAGACATGGTTAATATTTTCTAAGTTCAATATATATTAGAGATCCCAGTCTTTCTACGAGAAACTCGAGTCTCTCAATTTTTCAGTTTTATTCATTCAGTCTCTCTGTGAAAGACTTGAATCTCTGAATTAACAATTTTATCGTTCGAGTCTCTCATACCGAGACTGTGAGAGATCCATAAAAACACTTAGGCAATAACTGAGAGACTGTGAGAGACGCTCTTAGAGACGCTGAAAGACTCTGAGAGACTGGAGGGAGACTAAAACTATGACGACGAGTGACTTAAGGTGGTGGAAATTGATAGAAATCATTGAAATTCTACCTCTACTGTATTTTAACATTGATATAATTCATTTCCCAAAGAAGCAAACGAATTGTAAATATGTATCAGTTATAAATTAAGATTGAATGATTGATAAGAAGTGCTTTTAAATAGTTCGTAGCTGTGGTGAGTATTGTCCGATGTTTTCGTCGGACAATAAATGATTCTACGTACATTAAGCTTTAACAGGTTTCTTGATCTCGCTTCTTTTGTCACCTACGCCAGACTCCTTTTCCCATTACTGATTCCAATCACTTCCAACCCTTTCAGTGTTTCTCAGATGCAGCTGTATATCGTATCAAATAAACGTGTCATGGAGGAGATGCGGTCGGGATTTAGCGTGTACTAGTACTCACACACTGACATCGTTCGTCACCGGCACTATCCACGATTGTTAATCAAGCAACTTGAATTGTATGCATATGCCATAAATCTAAATTCTTCTTCGTCTCTCCCTGGTTGTGACAAGAGTGAGAGATCGTAATTTATATTGGAGAGGCGATCGACCCTTCCTTCCACTCACTGGACGCTCTAGGGCTCCCCCCCCTCTCCTCCTCATGTCCTCTCAAACATATCTATCCATCTTCCAGCAAATTACTTAAAGGTAGAAAAGGGAAATGCTTGGATTTTGACTTTCGAAACGAATTCGTCTGGCGCATGAAATTGATTTGTTTCCCTTTTTACATTAATTTATAAGTAGATATTTACGAAAATATAAAAGTTTCGACGTGAATTCCGTTTAAGAAAATTGCTTTAATGTTACTTCTTCTCATTTTCACGGGTTTATTTGAGTCGAACCTTGTTGGATGGATCATTATGTATTACAAAATAAATGGAAAAAAATCGATTGCCTGTAAAGTCGGTTTATTGACGACAATTGAACGTGACAACGTCATAAGAAAATACTGATGGAATGGTTTCATTTTTCAAAAGAAAATTTTAATTTTATTTGTTTGATAGATATTTTGTATGGATATAGAGAAGGAGGTAAATGGAAATGTATTATTGTATAGCAGCTGTCCACGTGGACGCNAATATAGTTCCCTTCGAGGGCGATACAACGATTATAGCGGTCATACAATTTTTCGATACCATTTTTATAATACGATTTGTCTTTAGCCTCAAAATAGGCTTCAGTTTCGGCGATTACCTCTTCATCGGCGCAAAATTTCAGTCCAGCGAGCATCCTCTTGAGGTCTGAGAACAGAAAAAAGTCGCTGGGGCCAGATCTGGAGAGTACGGTGGATGCGGAAGCAATT
Source organism: Agrilus planipennis (assembly GCF_000699045.2). Classification (NCBI taxonomy): domain Eukaryota; kingdom Metazoa; phylum Arthropoda; class Insecta; order Coleoptera; family Buprestidae; genus Agrilus; species Agrilus planipennis. The sequence goes on from NW_020439081.1 coordinate 1,259,759, forward strand.
CGAAGACCAATTCATGGAATCTTGCCATCGATTTCATTGATTTGTGACACGGTGCATTGTCTTGATGAAACAGCACTTTCTTTTTCAAACAACAAAAGTTCTTTCATTAAAAATGCTATAACTCAGATACTAATAGTACAACAGCTGTCAAATTTATACACGTGTCTTTTGAAGGTTAGGGCTAGCTAAAAATCACATGGATTTGATACTAGTAGAGCCATATATGGGTCAACCTACGATACATTGGCTTAATGAAACAGCACTTTCTTTTTCAAACAACAAAAGTTCTTTCACTAAAAATGCTATAACTCAGATACTAATAGTACAACAGCTGTCAAATTTATACACGTGTCTTTTGAAGGTTANTATAGACGCAGTAAAATGGTAAAACGGTGATTGCAATAAGAAAAGAAACGATGGTTAAACAACAGGAATAACAAGTATCTCTAAACATAAATCCCTTCTTGTAGTTTTCATTGCTAATGACTTAACGAAAAGGGCAGTGGTTTGTGAAAATTTGAAATATTCAGTTACATATACAGTGTTTTCAGCACAAAAAGTTGTAGAGTATAGTTGGGACGTTCAAAATTGGCATCCCGAGATAAAACTGTTCAGTCTCTCAGAGTCTCTGAAAGCGAGACTCGAGTTTCCGTCTCTCATCGAGTCTCTGGTGTCGCTGAAAGAAACTGTCGAGAGACTGTCAAAAAAACTGTTTAGCGTCTCTGAACGAGAGATTTCGTATCCAGTCTCTGAACGAGAGACTCGAATTTCTGAACGAGAGACTCGAATCACTCAATAAGTGGTGTCTCGATAGACATGGTTAATATTTTCTAAGTTCAATATATATTAGAGATCCCAGTCTTTCTACGAGAGACTCGAGTCTCTCAATTTTTCATTTTTATTCATTCAGTCTCTCTGTGAGAGACTCGAATCTCTGAATTAACAATTTTATCGTTCGAGTCCCTCATACAGGGACTGTGAGAGATCCATAAAAATACCTAGGCAATAACTGAGAGACTGTGACGCTGAAAGACTCTAAGAGACTGGGGAGAGACTGAAAATTTTGTCTAGGGGTAGTCCGCAATAAAACTGCCGCATTTACTTTTTTCTTTCAACTTACTCACGACAGAAGTTGTAAGCACTATCGTAAACATAGAAAAGAGATGTCAGATAGGAATTGCAGCGGACACTAATAAAAAAAGAGGAATAACATTACACCAATTAATGTGTAACAGAAAGAGATACAGACAAGCAAAATATGAGCATGTTGCCGTCATCGGACTTTCATTCTCAGGAATTTAGGAAAGCAAAGACGCTTGTTTAAAGGTATAACTCCATCCAGGCAGTTATACAGCTAACCCAAACCTTTTACGTACCTAAGCAACCTCTAAGCGCTNGAGAGACTCGAATCTCTCAATAAGTGGTGTCTCGATAGACATGGTTAAAATTTTCTAAGTTCAACATATTTCAGAGATCCCAGTCTTTCTACGAGAAACTCGAGTCTCTCAATTTTTCATTTTTATTCATTCAGTCTCTCTGGAAGAGACTCGAATCTCTGAATTAACAATTTTATCGTTCGAGTCCCTCATACAGGGACTGTGAGAGATCCATAAAAATACCTAGGCAATAACTGAGAGACTGTGACGCTGAAAGACTCTAAGAGACTGGGGAGAGACTGAAAATTTTGTCTAGGGGTAGTCCGCAATAAAACTGCCGCATTTACTTTTTTCTTTCAACTTACTCACGACAGAAGTTGTAAGCACTATCGTAAACATAGAAAAGAGATGTCAGATAGGAATTGCAGCGGACACTAATAAAAAAAGAGGAATAACATTACACCAATTAATGTGTAACAGAAAGAGATACAGACAAGCAAAATATGAGCATGTTGCCGTCATCGGACTTTCATTCTCAGGAATTTAGGAAAGCAAAGACGCTTGTTTAAAGGTATAACTCCATCCAGGCAGTTATACAGCTAACCCAAACCTTTTACGTACCTAAGCAACCTCTAAGCGCTGTATCTGTTCTTATTATTCGGTTATCTCTTTTCATTTTTTCTCCACTACTCATGTAGCATTTCGTAACTTAACAAGGGCGTGTTCAAAACGCAGGAAATGATGACTGTCTCAAGTTGAAACAAGATATAAGATACGTCCATTCTCACAGATAATTTATTGCGGACTTTGCCAATTTGTGATCGTCCCAACTGTAGGTACTTTAAACTCTCATGTAATTGGCCACTATCTCTACGTATGTAGTAAACAATAATTCTATATCGGGTCGTATAAACAGTAAAGCTAAAGGGGAAAGGGGGAGATGAAGTGATGTCCGCGAGGGAGATTAAGTGAGGTCCATGAAGCGGGCGTGAAACCGGGAGGAAGAAGTGATCCATTGGTCCATATGATTCGGGAATCGTCGGATAATCATAGACTGGCGTTGGGTTGACGATTGCAACCCTGTACCGACATTTCCCCTTATAGAGCTAACCACCGGATCCAAGTACAGCGTATAGTTTCCTACCGGACTCGCGGCTCCTACCCAATAATTTGTGTTTTATATTTGTTGTTGTTCGTTTGTCGTTAATTTAAGTCTTTTGGTATAAGTTGATTTGACAATGGTTGTGCGGTTTATGGATGCATTAAATTTTAAAGCTCGGCGGTTGATAGAGCATTTACCGGCTTCCACCATTCGGACAAGGAGAGGGGCATAGTGAATCCTCTGGGGCTGTTTAATTTGTTGTCTCGTGAACGCTAAAGTATTAATCACAAATTNGTCTCTCTATGAGAGATTTGAATCTCTGAATTAACTCATACAGAGACTGTGAAAGATCCATAAAAACACCTAGGCAATAACTGAGAGACTGTGAAAGACTCAGAAATACGAACACTATGTCAGGCCGTATAAAAAGCAAAGCTAAAGTGGTAAAGGGGGAGATGAGGTGAACTCAGCTAGGGAGATTAAGTGAGGTCCGTGAAGCAGGGGCGTGAAGCCGGGAAGAAGATGTGATCTAATGGTCCAAGTGGTTCAGGAATCGTCGGGTAGTCATAGACTGACGGTTAGCTGATGATTGCAACCCTGTACCGAAATTTACCCTTATAGAGCTTCCACATACAGCGTATAGTTTCCTCCCAGAACTCAAAGAAGAGTAAAGGTGCGACCGTTTAACTTACCTAATCTCCGTCAGTGACTCGCGGCTCCTACCTAATAATTTGTGTTTTATATTTGTTGTGGTTCGTTTGTCGTTAATTTAAGTCTTTTGGCATAAGTTGATTTGACAGTGGTTGTGCGGTTTATGGATGCATTAAATTTTAAAGCTCGGCGGTTGATAGAGCATTTACTGGTTTCCACCATTCGGGCAAGGAGAGGGACATAGTGAATCCTCTGGGGCTGTTTAATTTGTTGTCTCGTGAACGCTAAAGTATTAATCACAAATTAAATGAAAGGTTAATTTCCATTTCCTTTTCTGCGTTTGTTTCGTTTTACGGAAGAGCTAATCCGATTTTAACTTTTATTATGTATTTAGGTAATTATTCGTTTAATTTAATTAATTAGACTGTATTAAAGCAGATTATACTTATCGGCGGATTATTTGGTTCATCTGACATATGTAGCTTTATCAGTTTTGAAATAAATTTTCGCTGCTCACACTGTCAGCGTCTTCACAAGAAATCTAATTTGTCAGAAAGAAGTTTCTACAATAATCTAACCTATATAACATAGTGTAATGTTCGTGGGTTTAACAAAACTTACTTTTAAGACTCACAACGACATAAACTATTTATTTACACAAATTATTAAAGAACTTAAAAACACTATTAAATTATTACTAAACTTAGGTAATTATTCTATTTATTTACACTACTGTTGATATTCACTGTTCTATTTATTTCACTTCTATCACTTCAATTTATCTCTTGATTCAATTTTGCAACGGTCAATTTATTTCTACTCTTTCACTTCTACAACGGCCAATTTATTTCTACTCTCCTTCGGCGATCGTCTCTTCCTTTTTATACTCCCTTGCCTCTTTTCGGGAACGTTCTCCAGCCGTCCAGAGAAGTCTAGTTTTCTTTGAACGGTTTAATTGCTTTCCCGGAACGCAGGTACGACACACACGTTTACAGATACGGCGCACATGAAGAAAAGCGCCCGCGGCTAGTCGGCGAATCGATAAGCCGCTCACACACACGTATGCCCGATCGCACACAATCACGCTCGTG
>NW_020439081.1:1270237-1272533 GCF_000699045.2 Agrilus planipennis
TGCGACGCGCTGATGAGATCCAAAAAGATCGAAATCGCGATCCGCGTCTGGCAGTTTCGACAGAATACAGACCACTTTGAATTATTTTATTCGATTATGGTAACGTGCCTACCACGTAGAGCTGAGCTACACCAGGATTCGTTTCAGCAAGTAGATATCCATATATTTAAATGGACCTTGTCGGAGCATACGTAATCCTAAAATGTAGCATCATACTACAGATGGCGTTCACCACGCCCATTTGTGGTATTTTCCAACTGAAGTTATGCGTAATGGAAACAAAATTTGAGGACAAGACAATTGACAATTTTTGTAATCACTCGTGTGTATTATTATTGCATGTTCGATCAGTAAACGGTCTAAAGGCCTTAAAATGGCGAGAGTCTTTTAAAATATGTCCTTCTGATTTTTCTTTTATATATCGTTGATGTGGATAACGAATTTTGTTGAATGAAAATATCTGATGTAACGGAGAATCTTCATACAAACGGTTCAAGTGTATTAGGATGAACTAGATGGTCGTTTCACCGTGGTATTCGAGACCCCGAACCACTATAACGAAGCTCGTCTTCCAACCTCCAATTCTTTCCCGACATCTGGAATTTGTGCTTGACTACGTTAATTCACTCGATATGGGAATTCCAAATGTCCTGCCCGTGGTAGTTCTCCAGTTTGGAAAGACCCTTCGGTGTTAAAAGCGACCTCATGAGACGAAATCACGGACAACGCATACTTTGGGAAATGGCACTTTGGTGAAACCAAAATTGCAAAACTATGTACTGCCCTAGTATAACGAAGGTAATCACATAATTTTGAAACCGCATGACAAACAAACATCTAATAAAAATAGAAATCGTTAGTCTACTGACAAATCGCATCTGAATGTGATTGTCAAAATTAATTGGATATTTAAAAAATGCGTTGTCGGTGAATGTTTTTCTGCTCGAACAGTTTTACCTTAGAAACTAATGAATCCCTTACTATAAAGTTTATATTAAATAGTAATTATAAGACCTACTTACTACTAGTTTATGTTTTATTACTNCGAACCGTCCGGAAAAGTTTCTTTTTCTTTGAACTGTTTACCTGTATTCCCAGAACGCAGGTACGACACACACGTTTACAAATACGGCGCACATGAAGAAAGGCGCCCGCGGCTAGTCGGCGAATCGATAAGCCGCTCACACATACGTATGCCCCGATCGCACACAAACACGCTTGTGCTCGCTACAATAGCATTACTTATCCTAACCTAACCCACATATCTTATTTTTGACAAAATTATATTATAATGTCCATTTCCTTCCACATTATTACAAATTAACGCAATTCAGCACAAGTCTTGTTTTGTATTTTTCCAAAACTGGTACACCCTTATTCACGTGCCGCCTCTGGTGAACAAAAACCTGTAATAATTTATATAGCTTCCTAATGAAACGGAGAAATGATAAATTGCGCGGATATATATCACAAAGGCAGTTAGCTTGTTCATCAGGAAATTTAATTTTCTTTGTGTCGAATGATTTCCTGCAATTTTACCCATAAATTTCGTTCATCAAATTATTCTCCGCCGAAATTCCCGTTTTCATCGGTTGGTGTTTGTTCCACCTCGCCGTGGCGTTCTCGAGGAGTAATAATAATAATTTAGGAGTTTAGGCAAACGTGAAACTCCTTTGTGTAAGAAATTTGAAACGTTTTTCGTCCAGTAACGCGAGTTATACGTACGTCCCTACGTGAAATGCTCTCCTTGCATACACCCACGACATTCAAGGAACGTGAATATGTAGGTTAGACGTTGCATACCGCCGGACGGGGACGGTTTATTGCATGCACTGAAAATGCTAACGCAGAAACCTTTCAAATTCGGTCAGCTGCAGCATTGATTATTAGAGCTGAAATCTTAACATGGCAAATGGGGCAATCTCCTATTAACAGGAAATTAGCTACTGTAAAAGGAATGGCACCCAATACAGAAAATTATCGAAACTGTAGGTATCTATTGTGCTCTCTTCCCTAATTATACCAGAATAGAATTGAGGGGAGGGGGTGGACGTAATGCCCCAACGAGGATAGTCACACTACCTCAAGCAAACTCTTGAAGGGGCAGTAGTTAATTTAGCCAGTCATTTCAGACTTCTGAAGAAAATCAAAGAAACAGTTAAAACATTTCCATTAAAATAATTCGAATAAAATAATTCGAAGTGGTCTGTATTCTGTCGAAACTGTCAGACGCGGATCGCGATTTCGATCTTTTTGGATCTCATCAGCGCGTCGCAGGCAGCTCCGACAGAACACA
>NW_020439081.1:1277680-1288063 GCF_000699045.2 Agrilus planipennis
TGTATCTTTGTACTCATGTATTGTCAGTTTTGTGTTCGATTAACGTCGTAGGCTCGTATTACGTAGACAGTCGAAGTCATTAGAAGTAGGTCAATGCGTCAGCGCCATAGGTCAGTACAAAACAGTGCATATTATCACTTATGAACATAGTAGTTATTTTATTAATTGTTATGGCAAAGAGCATCTAAAGATTAATATGGCTAGTATAGTTAAGCTGTTGGTATTTACTTTATCTTACATTTTCCGTTAATGTAGCTGCTTAGTTGTTATCTGTACGTCGTCAATTCACATCCAGGGTCGGCTTCGGATTGCAACTTCGCTTGGTTTTCTTCCCATTTTGTTTGTCCGTTAATTACACTGCTTTACTCACCATGCGATTCCATATTGCATCTAGTTAACCCATTCCAAATCTTGCTACTTATTTCAGAAACACCCTATATTTTCAGTATACAACGTTAAATATATAATATCCTATCTGCACCCTTGATCTACTCTCCATTTCTTTTATTTTGTCTTTGTTATGCGCAGAACAACACCGAAAGCGACATTCATTTATAACAGAATAGGTAGCATCCTCTTTGAGAAGCGATCCGTTTGCAAACAGGGATACGTATTACTTATACTGATGCATAGATTTAATGCTTTGTTAAGCGAACCAAGTTTAATAGGAGTTCCATTCCAACAGGAGAACTGCATTACGCTAATACCACGTGGAATTAAACGTGTATTATTTCTTTCGGTAATGGGTACGCAGCGGACTCCAGAGATTATTATTAGAGGTATCCAACGGGAGCCGCTGACTGGCAGTACACCGCATCCCGGTTCCCTCATAGGTATTTGCTGCTCTCTGGTTAGCAAAAGCGATAATCAGATATTGCAATAATACACGGCCGCCCAAATAATGCGCATTAAAATCACAGACGGATTACAACTTAAGCCCTTTGAACTTGTCACGCACCACGGCGTCCGGAGAGGGTGCTATACAAACCGCCACGTCGACGTCGACAGGGTCGTATACTCCTATGGGGGCGCGACTCACACTGCCATGTTTTATAACATTGTTTGAATACACTCAATTAACGTAAGCATAAGTTTACTGACTACCTTTGATTGTATACATACATATAGACGATGTCTTTACTAAAGGGAAATTAGTTTTGATTTTCATCAACTTAAATATATGAAATCCTATGACATTGTTAGTTACTTAATAGTGGATTAATATGCAATATTAATTTGAAATCATTTTTTCCGATTTTTTATTTACCCACTACAAACTACCTCAAATTAATGTGGGAAAAATTGTTGGCTTCACCAATGTTCTGATCACTAAACTACGATATGTGACAACAGCAACCACGATCAACCGACCTACAAGGTCAAAACATTGGTGCGTAAAGCCAAAGGTCCCGGGTTCGATTCCCGGCGGGGCTGTGACAACAGCAACAATTTTTTCCCTTATTAATTTGAGGTAGTTTGTAGTGAATAAATAAAAAATCGGAAAAAATGATTTCAAATTAATATTGATTTTAAGTAATGTCACAAATATGACCTTACCTTTTACAATTTAAAATTGCACTAATAACTTTCAGCAGATAAATACGATAACAAATGTTAAACCCAGACGACCTTATTAATGGCCTCTTCATCCCCAAAAATGTTACAATATCTTGATGTCATGTCATTACAAGAGCCTCGAATTAGTCATCCTTTGTCCTGTTCTCAAAAGGAGTACTATTTTATCTTTAGCAGTTTAACAATTGAGTTTACAATAATACTAGATATAACTTCAGTTCATTGTCTGTCTGTTGCAGTTTGCAGCATTTTCATGGCGTCTTTTTAGGGAACAAAAGGCAGTTGTGGACTTATCCGATATCTCAAAGGATAATAATTTTATTCGTCCGCCTGGCTCTCGCTTGGCTTCAACTGCCTCTTCTTATCAATGATGAAAGGATCGATTAATTCATTGGTTTTGTCTACGAAAAGCTAGAAGTATAATATTAAGCAGGGGTTGATAAATTATCCGGTTAATCCAAATCGAAATCGATTGATTAATATAACTTTTTAGAAGATAAATATCACTTATCTTCTGGGTGAGGCTCATTGCAAACTCTTCTTTTGAAGATGTTTAGTTTTATTTTGTAATGCAGCATTTGTTTAACATTTCGGTAGGTGGTACCCTTTTCAATGTTTACGTTTTTAATGGATTTGCTTCAATGGTAGAGTTTTAATGCAACATATTCTTCAAGTAGATTATTTGAGATAAAACTAATAATTATTTGGAAGATACTAAATATATAAAAGTGTCATTTAAACCTTTAAGATGTTCAATAATTTTTTCAATATTGTTCCTTCGTCTTCTTCTGAAAAGCTTATTATAGCTGGGTATCAAAATAGTTGAAGTTCATACAACCAAGGGGAAGCGATAGTCAATTAGGATTCAATTCTTTAATTTTTAAATAAAAAAAGTAATCCGTTCCGTATTTAAATTATAGATAAATAATTATACAAAGATACTAAATCAAAAAGGACATTCCTTATTATTACACAAATCTACAAATTTTGTATTTTGAACATCTATTAGGAGTCGATTACAGTAAGAGGCAGGGCTCGTGTACAAACATGTGTACTCGTCGACCTGATAAGTTAACCACCCTGTCCACGACACGTGTCAACTTTTCACTTCAATAAAACAGAATCGGTTCCTGCGTGCCACGGAGTTCTTTTAAAATATCGTTTTGTTATTCTCCATGAGAACCGTCACCCGAAATTCGTATCGGTTAGAAGAATTTTACGTTCATTGAAACTTGGAGTCTTGATAACTTACTTAAACTGAAGTAGGCGTAGGTACTTTCTATTCAAATAATTCGAAAATGTTAAAACTTCCGTCAACCTGCGGATAAAACCATTTCATGTTAATTAAAATGTTTTCGAACTGGAGAGTGTCACTGGAATTTTAAGTTTCAGCTAATTCCTGGCGACTTCAGTGAAACTGAAGCAATTAAGAACTCTGTAGAAGATTGTTCTCGTCTTCAGATTAAAAGAGAATTTAAACTTTCGATAGCGTATCTAAAACAGTTATCTACAACTATGCGAAGTAGGTAAAAAAGAAAAATTTCTAGAACATTCTAAATTTCTAGAACTGTGCACTTTTCTCCGACATTTTCAATCAAATCATCATAAGGTTGTCAGTCCTGATCTAAGACTAGTTGGACACGCACCTCCGCTCTTTCCTATCCTGAGCTAAACTTCGCATTTCCCTAAAGTTAGAACATCCCACATCTTTAACTATTTGTGAAAATTAACCTAATCTAGGTCTACCTCTACTTCTCTTAACTCCTGTTTCTACTTCTGATTGTCTCTGACTAGCCCTTCATGTTTGAGAAGGTGTCCTACCAACCTATCTGGCCTATTTCTTATTCACAATATCATCATCATAAGGTCGCCAGTCCTAAGGCTGTTTGGACACGTACTTCCACTCTTTCCTATCCTGAGGTAATCTTCGCATTTCCCTAAAACTAGAACAACCCACATCCTTAACTATTTGTAAACAGTAATCTATCTAGGTCTACCTCCTAACTCCTGTTTCTGCCTTTAATATATCCCTGACTAAACCTTCATGCCTGAGAAGGTGTCCTACCAATTTATCTCGCCTATTTTTTATCGTATTTCATGGAGTCCTCTGTTCTCCTATTCTTTCTAATACCTCTTCATTTCTAACCTTTTCTATCCACGTTGTCCTCATCGTTTGCCTATAACACCACATTTCGGACAATATAGGAAAAAAATAGTTTTTTCTTTATGAATTAGGATTTTTCGAATAGCTCCAACATCGTTGAACAATTCGGATTTGCAAATTAATTACGTACTTTGAAATTACTTTAGTAGAACGTTTTTAGATTTAGATTTGAATATTCTATACTAACTTTATTTTTGGTATAAATCTGATTTATTTTTTAAATTATAGACTAAATTTGAAGTGGCATAACGCTTCACTTTTTTGTAATTATCAAAATTGTTCGTAATACAAAGGGTGATTTATTTTCAAAAACATTTTAATTTTAGCAAGAATAATCTGCCTTTTATGTAGTCTTTATAATATCTACATTTTCCTGAAACAATAAGGTTGAGGTAGCGGTCCCAAAAAAAGGACTCTTATCTAATTTTAGCGACACTAATTATCGCAGGATTTTACTTTCCCTTTCTTCTTTGCTACTGTAAACACTTTTAATGGACTATAGGTTTATTATCGCATAGGTATAAAGCGCCATCTGCGATGACAACATTTATATAACACGCCCTTTCGCTTTTTCCCACCCTTTATTTGTATTGTTTTCCGGTGTACTTTCGTTTCAATAAATACCTTAAAACCAAAATAAACAAAGAAAGGACTGTTACTATAGTTACCACAAAATCTGTTCACTGTGTGGGTATTTATTGTAACTGTAGTGAATTTCATTTTGGTTTATTTTTTCCGTTTCCTCAGTCTCCATTTTCTGCTTCCTATTTCATGAAATAAATGCGACTATTTTGAAAATTTTCAAATACCTGATTTAATAAAATTTACGGTTATATAAGTCATTTAAATGTATAACAACCCTTAAAATCTAATTAGACCGGGTAAAAAATTAAATAATACGAAGATCTATTAGGTTTAATGGTTTTGAACTAATAATATTTTGAATTGAAATATTTATTTAATTTAACAAACGCCTTGCAACATATACTTTTGAGATAATCGCCTAAAACGGTGAAAATCTGGACTACATAGCTACAAAAGTTGTTGAGTATCTCAATAATTTATAACATTTAATAATGAATTGTAATGCAAAAAGAAGGAAGTGAATTTCGCTCAAACAACAGTCAAATTTATCACGGAAAGTTCGTTTTCTTAGATGTCTCCTGAGAATTGAGATCGTTTCAGTGATCTNGTATAGGAAAAGAATATAATTTCCTTTTATCTGTATTTTCATTCATTTCTCGTAAAAAAGGAAACATATCTGAAGTGCTCAGTTAAATGACACCTAAATCGATCAATTTTTTTAGATCTTTATTTTCTTCATAGTACTATTGGTCAAAACAGTTTTTTCTAATTCTCGTTAGGTTGCCACGTCTCTCGATCATTAACAAACCATAAACAACAGAAAAAGTAATAATAGCCGGAACATTGAACGAAGTCTTCCAATAAGGAAACACGATTATATTTATTATTTAGCAATCCTATAAGTAGACCATCGATTGAGTAAGATTTCGAAAGCGTTTGGATGCTTTGATTTCAAGCTCTCAATCCCAACAGCAAATACTAACATGCTAAATAATTACAAGGGAAATTGTAACTCAAACACATCTAATGGTTTTCTGATATCTTCTTTTATTGCTTCAAAAAACACGTATTAAGTTCTTCAAATTGATAACAAACAATAAACTCTATGTTTCCAGGGCTACTCATAAGGACCATGTCCAAACAAAGGATCAATTTAAAGAGTAGGTTGGGTTCGGTTGGGTGCGGCTTGCTTCCTTAAAGATCTAGATGCTAAGCATTTTAAGATTAGATTTTCTCAGGTTGTTCTAGTTCGAATAAAAGTATTAACTGACTAAATAATTATGCCAAAGAAAGTAAACTATTAATTTCACAATACAAAAAAAATAGATATGTATTTGACAAAATAGTATTGTATGAAAGTAGATTAAAGTAAAATAAAAATACTGGTATGCAAGGGAAGAAAAAGTAGGAAAAGATAGGAGACGAATGATTAGAAATGGCTGATTTTACGTATCTAGGCAGTCAAATAACTCATGACAGAAGGTGTTGTAGGGAAACAGAGGATAGCGCAAGGTCGAGTCAGCTTCACTTCTATGCTCGCGAACGATTAATTTATAAATTCGAAAAAGATAGTTAAAGATGTATGTTTGGAACGTGGCGCTGTACGGGTGCGAAACATGAACGGTGGGCGCGGCTAAAAAGAAAGGATTAGACGCGTTCGAAATGTGGTGTTACCAGCGAATGATAAGGATGACGTGAATAGAGAAGGTTGTAAATGTAGAGGTATAGAAAGAATAGGAGAGGACTCTATGGCAGTCAATAAGAAATAGGCGAGATAGGTTGGTAGGACACCTTCTCAGGCATGAAGGTCTAGTCGGAGGCATATTAGAGGCAGAAACAGGAGTTAAGAGAAGTAGTGGTAGACCTAGATTAGATTACTGTTCACAAATAGTTAAGGATGTGGGTTGTTCTAGTTTTAGGGAAATGCGAAGATTAGCTCAAGAAAGGAACGAGTTGAAGTGCGTGTCCAACCAGTCTTAGGACTGATGATGATGATGTATTTTGCAGTTCACTTTAGAGGTAGTATAAAGCCTTTCCTTGTGCATACGCTGAACGAAGACGATTTCATTTTACCTTGATTTTCATTCGCAAATATTCGGAGCAAACTGTTTTTGGCATTTCTGTTAGTAGTTATAGCCAATGTTTGCAGTTATACTTGGTTTTCTTATTGGTGTAACGACTTGGGTCGTTCGCGCACAGTATAAAACTGTAGATTCTAGGGTGTAAATATTTCGATATCGATTCTGTGTATCTTTATTATCCTGCGGAAAAGCCACATTCACAAAGCTTCTGCGATATTGTTAATTGTGGTCGCTATTTGGAGAACAACATTTACAATGGATACGTAATATCAAACCAACCACCATCATGTAGATGCGTAGTTTCTATTGATTTTAGATAAACATGTAGCGGTTTGTTTATCGTTTGTATTGTATACAAGACGGAATAAGTAATACTAAAACCCTCGAAAGAATATTCGAAGAAGTACTACATATTTAAACTCGACATGCGGAATAGCATTTTTTCAACAATTCTTGTGTGATTGAGAAAAATTAGAACTGATCCGATTAAAATTAACTTTAAAAAGTGGTGTGTACTTCTATTAACTATTAGGTAACTGTACATGTACATAATAATAATTACTGTCTCTACTGTCCCTACTAAACCAAGTTACACGAACTCAGTAAACAGCGAGACCAGAGTAACCAGTTCTGATCTCATACTGAAACTCTAAGCACATGCTCTGTAACTCACAGCCATGTAGCTAACTTCATAGTGTCAAATTTAGAGTTAGATATGCGCGCGCAACTTCCGTTTCATGCCACTGTTTGACTCTAACCCCCTAAAAAAGAACAACTTGAAAAATGTAGTCATATTTTTAAAATGACGAATAGAGATTATGTTTTGAAAAGAACGTCTGTTTTCTTAACAATTTCTACTGCTAATTTTATGTAGTTATTATTAGGCAGCGAAATCAATAGAATCAAGTGTAAAACTGAATTTGTTCATCAGTTGTGACATGCAACAGCTTATTACTATTTAAAGGTTTCGTTACTTACACAAATAGAAGCCTTTTCGATCTGTTTGTTACGAGTCTCTTCAAAGGAAAATAAGGATACGGTATTCATCAAAAATAAAACTCTTTCTCCTGCAAAGTTATTTAATGACCTAGAAGAAATTAGTAAGAAGTAAAACACAATTTCGGTTCGTTCTGCAGAATTAAAACAAACGCTTACTAACAAATCGTAATCGTGATTGCTGTATTTTTGACTGACGCTTATAATTAAAAATAAACACAAAATTAAGACGTTGCGGTGTAAGCAAATTTATCAAGAAAGCAAAGGAATACGGAACGAGGAGAATTATTAATTACTCGAAACGTATAATTAAGTTTTTAATGCTCGGCTTATTTTTATGCTAAGTTTTACAACCCCTAATGGCAAAGAAGTGAAACAAACAAGTTTAATCTCAATCTTGAATCCTGTGTATTATGATGTAAGTAAACGTTTTTGAGGTAGGAGGATGTTAAAAATATCGTGGATAGAAAGGGTTAGAGATGAGGTGCTATTAGAAAAAGTAGAAAAATAGAAGGCGTTATAGAAGTGAATAAAAACTAGGCGAGATAGATTGCTAGGACCTTCTGAGGCATGAAGGGCTAGTTAGAGACATATTACATGAACAAAAAGGAGTTCAGAGGGGTAAAGATAGACTTCGATTAGATTGCTTTTACAAACTGTTTGATTAAACCAAATTTAATGTAAAGTGGTGGAAGCAATACTTTATTCTTTCAAACTCGTATTGATGACATTTTTCACTCCGACTTCCAATTGCAGTCTAATTTGGACATAAAAATACCGAATAACAATGATTTTGATTTACCATAAGTCCACTGTCTTAACACATAACCGGCATATGTTATCGTAACCCACTGTTTATCTTGGTGACACAACTTCATTCTGAAGTAAGCTTAATAAGGATTTTTTACAAAGTCTGTTATATTCAATCTTTGCTTAACTATTGTATATTGTCCGCAAATGTAAAAAAATACATTTGAATTGTTTTTACAGAAGCCATAGTTAAAGATAAATGAAACACAATCTTTTATTACACCTTAATATTATACCTCTCTCAATAATGGCGCGCTATAAACTATTTTTTTTCAGGCGGTGTAAACGACGATAGTTACTTTCAGACTATCTAAAATAAAGTAAAAGACAATATAATGCTCAGTCAGAGAAATAGAAATATGAACTATAAAATGAATTTTGTGAAAAAACAAATAAATTTGCCGATTCAAAGAGCTATATATGTATACATATATTAATCTACATACAAAACAAAAGTGTGACGTTATACGTTAAAACAAAGTTTATATTTGTAAAATATAGACCAACATTTGCATGCTTAAGATAAATTTATACAAAAAACTTTTTTATCGCAGACCTGTGATATTTTAAGAGACTGGTAAGCTCCATAGGAAAATAAAATATTAAAAATATCCTGTCACTTTTTTAAATCCTTTTTTAAATCCTTTTTTGAATACAGTCAAATTCAAACTCAAATTCAGTCATTTTTTAAGATATAACTAACAATAAATAATAGAAAATAAGACAAAATCAAGGTTAGCTATAAAATTAATGGTAATAGGTATGTAAATTGATATTCGAGGGTCCGTCGCTTCTAATGATCCAAATACTCGGATATAAGTCATTAAATTAATCAATTATGAGGATAATCAACAGAATTGCTGATAGCTCTTGTTAAAAATAGTCGACGAAGGTCTGCGGTGATTATTTATAGCTATGTAAGGCAGTTCCCTTTCGTTTTTTCAGTATCCAGCACGACAGGATTATTTATGTATTTATGTAGGCACAACAGGATGATCTAAGAATCGTATAGGGCCGTATTTCTCGGGGCGAACTTTGATTTCGTAGAACAGTTGGCAATATATTGAACCCGAAGGACGTTATATTTTATCAAAGAGCTTTCTTTTTCCAAAATACAAAAACTTGTCTCGCAAACGTGCTTATGATAAAACGATCAGTGTTTATCGTTTTTTTATTTTTATTTAAAAACAGATTTTCCTTTTTAGTTTGCTATTTTCAATATTGAACGAAGAAACCTATTTAATATTTATATAAAATATTGTCGAGTTGTTCTATTATATTTTTATTGTTGAAACTTTCTTGTTTTTAATTTAAATGCTATTTTTAGTTTTTATTTCTAAAAACTGACCACAAAAATATGCCAAAAACTTTCTGTTTTCTCGCCTTCATATTTTGTTTGTAATTAAATGCCAAATAATTATTCATGGTGGGAGCAAGCTAAATACAAAATTTAGTTTGATTTCTGAGATATGAACAACTGAAGTTATCGAATAAAATAATTCGAAGTGGTCTGTCGAAATTGCCAGACGCGGATCGCGATTTCGATCTTTTTGGATCTCATCAGCGCGTCACAGGCAGCCCGACAGAACCCAGACCAACTTTTACCTGCTGTCTTAACAGCGCGTTTTAGAAAATACCACAAATGGCGTGGTGAACGCCATCTGTAGTACGATGCTACATTTTAGGATTAGGTACGTATGCTCCAACAATTTTCTAAAACGCGTTGTTAAGACAGCAGGTAAAAGTTGGTCTGGGTTCTGTCGGGCTGCCTGTGACGCGCTGATGAGATCCAAAAAGATCGAAATCGCGATCCGCGTCTGGCAGTTTCGACAGAATACAGACCACTTCGAATTATTTTATTCGATTATGGTAACGTGCCTATCATGTTGAGGTTAGCTACGCCAGGATTAGTTTCAGCAAGTAGATATCCATATATTTAAATGGACCTTGTTGGAGCATATGTAATCCTAAAATGTAGCATTGTACTACAGATGGCGTTTACCGCGCCATTTGTGGTATTTTCTAAAACGTGCTGTTAAGACAGCAGGTAAAAGTTGGTCTTTGTTCTGTCGGAGTTGCCTGCGACGCGCTGATGAGTTCCAAAAAGATCGAAATCGCGATCCGCGTCTGGCAGTTTCGACAGAATACAGACCACTTCGAATTATTTTATTC